>NC_142930.1:152198437-152234168 GCF_046866305.1 Octopus bimaculoides | reverse complement strand
TCTGGAGGCCGTGGTTGAAGCCAATGACGATTTTATTGAATAAATTTACTCTTCAGTATTTCATGATATTTTTATGTAAGTTTGGTAAATATATCTGTTAAAATACGATGTCAGTGTTATTTTCATTTTTGCGTAATTTAGACGACTATATATTCACCGCACCTTATATATATATATACGTATATATGCTTTACAGGATGATTTGGAACCAGATAATACTTTGAAAACATACGCAGATGACACTGAGTGGATGGATGCATTTGAACTATATGAGTTTATCAAACCACTCTGGACAGAAAGTAAGAGATTGTTTTCATAATAAAAAAAGAACAACACGCACACACACACACACAAGCATAATAGTATAGGGAGACGCTATGCCACTTAAATTCATACATCTTATTACTATTGTAATGAGGTCAATACTGCAAGGTTATAGATACATATCTAGCACTCAGGGAGGACTTCAAAACTGGCAGTCCGTCGGTTACGACAACGAGGGTTCCAGTTGATCCGATCACAGAGCAGTTTGTTCGGGAAATTAACGTGCTGAACACCTCAAAGACTCGCGTACCCTTAACGTAGTTTTCAGGGAGTTTCAGAGTGACACAAAATGTGACAAGGCTGGACCTTTGAAATACAGGGACCACTCATTTTTGCCAGCTGTGTGAACTGGAGCAATGTGAAATAAATTTTTTGCTCAAGACCACAACGGGCCACTGGGAATCGAACTAACGATTACACGATCGTGAGCCAACACCCCAGCCACTAAACTACACGCTTTTATGGGAAGAATTTATAGCATCTGTTTAAACTATATCCGTTTCGAATGCGGACATTTGATCCGACGATGGCTTTGTTGGCCCAAACCTCGAATATTTTTTGTTTAAGGACAATAAAAGTACAGAGAAACCCATCAGATAAATGTAAAACTGTTTTTATCATAACTCAACATAAGATGGCGAGCTGGCAGAATCATTAGCACGCCGGGAAAAATGCTTAGCAGCATTTCGCTAGTACTTACGTTCTGAGTTCAAATTCCGCCGAGGTCGACTTTGCCTTTATCCTTTCGATGTCGGTATGATAAAAACCAGTTGGACACTGGGGTCGATGTAATCGATTGCTCCCCTTCCCCCAAATTCCCGGCCTTGTGCCTATAGTAGAAAGGATTATAACTGATTATATCTGAATATAATGACAACCATTAGCACTCACACATGTATATGTACACACACACACACACACACACACACACACACACACACACACACACACACACACACACACACACTCTCTCTCTCTCTCTCTGAAATATTTTACATGTTTGACACTAACCTCCGTTTTTCTGCTCTATTTTGTTTCTATAGATGAGAATTTCCCTCCTCTGACACTGGAAACAGCACGCTGTTTTTTGAACTTTATCGATGTATCCTTTATTTTATCAGCGCAGAAAATAACGTCTTTTGTTTGGTCCAGAAGCTTTTTTTTTTTTTTTCATATGAGTGATGCAGTCTATTGGATAAAGCATAATATTTTATCAACATAGAAGCAATGAAAGGCAAAATCAATTCCTGTGGGATTTCAATGAAGAATGCAGAAAGGACGATACTAAGTGATTTAATGACTTTAATCTGATGCTGTGCAAATTCTACCTATTAACGTCTCTGATGTAATATTTTCGATTTGCTTATTACACAGTGTGTTGTGAAAAGTGACACCGGTATCACATCTTCAGAAGAGAATATCATATTATATCATATCATATCATATCATATCATATCATACTCTCTCTTTTACCCTCTTTTACTTGTTTCAGTCATTTGACTGCGACCATGCTGGAGCACCGCCTTTAGTTGAGCAAATCGACCCCAGGACTTATTCTTTGTAAGCCTAGTACTTATTCTATCGGTCTCTTAAGCCGAACCGCTAAGTTACGGGGACGTAAACACACCGGCATCGGTGGTCAAGCGATGTTGGGGGGATAAACACAGACACACAAACACACATATATATACATACTAGCAGAGGCACCCGGCGTTGCTCGGGAATGAAGTTGTTGCTTATATACTTGAAGAAAAAAAGGCAAAATATGCTGTATAGAAATTTGAGGACATTCTGTAGATAGACTCTCAGATGAATGATGGCTGGGCGCCTCTCATGAATGGGGAAAATTGAAGATGTGCCAAAAAGCCTCATTGGTACTTGGAAACTTTTACGAAAATTAAAATGGGGATTAAATGAAAGAAATGATTTACGTGAATATTCTCACAAGAGTAATTGAAATAAATGGCGATTGTGCAACCCCCCACACACGCACGCGCGCGTGCATACACACGTGTGTCTTTGTAAATATGTTTGTATACATTTATGTATGTGTGTGTTTGTAAGAGACAGAGTGTGAGTGAGAGAGAGAGGTTTGTTGTCATGTATACGTACATGCATAAATATACATACATCTTTGGATGTATGCATATGACAACACAGCCCTTGACTCACTCACACTCTGTCTCTTACAAACACGCACGCGCGCGCATACACACGTGTGTCTTTGTAAATATGTTTGTATACATTTATGTATATGCGATTACAAGCGCCCGACTGAATATGCCACCAGTCTAAAGGCTATAACGAGGAACTCACACTGCGCCTATTGTACTGCACTTAATAGACTCCAGATCCACGCTAATTGCAGGTTCTAAGTAGGGTAATAATAAACAAATAACAATAGATGGATATTGGTTAATTCACTACAGCTATTTCAAACAAGTTTTTTTATTGATGAGTAGAGTTATAACATCATGCGGGAAAAAAGCATTGCACCAGGTGAAGCTAGTAAAGGAATCATGAAGTGTTACATAATGTTGATTTTTGGAATGATTTTTTTAAAGGTTTAATATGTGTATATTCACATAATGAAAACGGTTATTTCGCATGATGAAATAACTCGATTCATCAATAAAAACATTCGTTTGTAACAGTTCTATTGAATGAACCAATATCCATCTGTTGTTTGGGTTTAAAAGTTCAAAGTGGATTAAACCTTTCATATCAACAGTTACGATGGGATCTTGTTCCATCAGGGTTTGCAGGACGTCCTCGTCGAGTCCTACATATCTTCCAGATCGATGCTCGTCTTCTAGGCTGTATTTTCCGGATCGGAAGTTTTGGAACCACCATTGACACTGGCTTACACTTATTGTCCGATCCCCACATACTGCATTAACATTCCTCGCACTTTCCGTTGCGTTGTTGCCTTTATTGAACTCACGAAGCGAAATATGCCGAATATGCTCCTTTGTCACTTCCATTTCAGCTTTGAAAAAATAACTGTTAAAATCGAACTGCACTCTTCAAATCTTGCACTAAGAATAGGAATAAAGTGAAATTATTCCTGCTTTTATAGCAAGTTGATGCAGGTAGTTTACCCCGCCCCCCTCTGACTTTTAGTTCATGCAATTGAAAAAAACTGCATTATTTATGGGATAATGGGATAACCCAATATATATATAAACATATATATATATAAACATATATATATATATATAAACATATATATATATATATATATAAACATATATATATATATATATACATACACACACATACACATTTATATATACATATATATACACACACATATATAAGCTTGTAAGTATGTATGTATATGTGTATATATATATATTCATATAAGTATGTATGCATATGTGTATATATATATGCATGTAAATATGTATGTATATATGGGTATAAGTATGTATATATATATAAATATATATATATATTTACGTATATATATCTGTATATATATGTATATATATATCAAGAGAGAGAGAGAGAGAGAGAGAGAGAGAGAGAGAGAGAAAGAGAGAGAGAGAGAGAGAGAGAGAGAGAGAGAGAGAGAGAGAAAACAGGAGCATATATCTTAAGTTTTATTTTAAAAAATCGTTTACAGAAAAACGTTAAATACCTCAATGATTTGTAAACGTTTTCGAAAAATCTTTTCTACGTTTTTGTATTTCTATTTTCAACCTCTTTATACTTTGATCATGTGGAATCATATTAACTTTAACTTGAACCCAGGAAGATCGACTGGGAGTCATCGGAACAGAAGAAGCTGAAAAGATCAAACAACTTTTGAGCAGATGGCATGTAAGAAGGGTTTTTTTTATCTTAATTTTTTTTTTATAATTTGCAGCTTGGTTTCAGAAAGAAATCATCGTATTGCAGAAGTTTTGAGACTAGTAGAATAAAGCAGGAAACAAAGAACTATTGGATTATCTTTAATATGGCGATTTGGTTTGAATGCTTGTAACATTGTGTATTCTTCTTGAGGCACGCATGTTGTTAGGTGACGGGATTAAACCGAATGACGAATTAAGTCTGACGCTTTTCTATAGAAGTAAAAACAATAAAATTAAAAATTAAATAGAGCAAAACGAAAAACAAACAGTTTGAAGAATCTGTTTGTAGTATGTATCGGCAAAAATTATTTAGTGGCGCAAAATTGTTATGTGATGGGGAGACGAAATATCACAATTTCAGAGCTGATCTTATCTGAGATAGAGAGATAGACAGGTAGATAGACAAATAGATAGATAGATAGATAAAAGAAGGTGAGAGAAGAAGAAATCATAGAAGAGCCGTTGAGAGGCGAGACACTAACGTATCGGTCAACCCACCGAAAGTTGGGCAGCTCATATCGTTTGTCCATTTTCAAAGACAAAGTCTCAAATAACCGAGTTCTGTCCCCTGGATATCGCAGGTATGTATGGTTCACTTTTTTGAGGAAGACGGAGTAGCTTGTATTATCTCGGTTTAAGAACCATTGTCTTCTGAGTCATTAATCTGAACTCTACTGAACTCACAAATATTCAGGGTTCATCACTACGTTGTTGTATTTTTGCCCGAGATCAATTTTGATTGAGCGTATCCTTAATTATAAGCATTTCAACCATGACGAACCCATGTCTTTTTTCGGGTTCGTGGTTATTTATCTGGAGCTGCATCATATAATATACGACCTGTCTTCTTTAATTAAGACAAAGTTTTTTGTTGGCACTCCGTCGCTTACGACGTCGAGGGTCCCAGTTGATCCGATCAACGGAACAGCCTGCTCATGAAATTAACGTGCAAGTGGCTGAGCACTCCACAGACACGTGTACCCTTAACGTAGTTCTCGGGGATAGTCAGCGTGACACAGTGTGACAAGGCTGACCCTTTGAATTACAGGCACAACACAAACAGGAAGTAAGAGTGAGAGAAAGTTGTGGTGGAAGAGTACAGCAGGGTTCGCCACCATCCCCTGCCGGAGCCTCGTGGAGCTTTAGGTGTTTTCGCTCAATAAACACTCACAACGCCCGGTCTGGGAATCGAAACCGCGATCCTATGACCGCGAGTCCGCTGCCCTAACCGCTGGGCCATTGCGCCTCCATTCGACAAAGTTTGATATAAGAGAGATTGGACTGTTATTTCTAGATCAAGTGATCGTATTGTTACTTCAACGTAAGTCCGTCATTACATAATATAGTTTTTCAGTAAAGATATATATGTATATATTGTTTCATAGGTTTTTTTGTCTTTTCCAAGTCATTTCGCATGCTTTTAACGAATGTGACATCGAAATCACGCGTAAACGGTTTCTTTCCCCGGAAAAGGAAAGATTTGGCTGCTTTCTCTTGCACGCCCTGCTACAACGTAACAGGTATTTCGGGTCCTTTATCGCAAATAGCTAGAAATAGCAGCCAAATCTTTGGAGCTGAGATACGTTGAATGCACTCAAAAAATTTTTTGTAATGGCATTCCTCTGGGGCGATCTTTCGCTTTGACTCTCAGAACAGTCGCTTGACTCTCAGAACTGTCATCCAGATCAGCTGGTTTTGTTCGTTATTTTCCGCAATTTTTTTATTTATTTATTTACTTTTGTTTTAAATTGAAAGAGAGGAGAAAGTGAAGGATGTATGAACGTGTATATGAAATGGACGTGTGTGTGTGTGTGTGTGTGTGTGTGTTTGTGTGTGGGTGAGTGTGTGTGTGTGTGTGTGTGTGTGTGTGTGTGAGAGAGAGAGAGAGAGAGAGAGAGAGAGAGAGAGAGAGAGAGAGAGAGAGAGTGCCGCTTACACATACAAGAGAACACACACGTTCACTCACTCACTCACTCACTCTCTCTTTGTGTCTCTTTCACACACACACATACGCATACACATGCACATGTACATACAAAAACATGTACGCATATGTATTGTTGTATATACGTATACGTGACAACACACCCTTCAATCACTCTCTTTCTCTTTTTCTCTTCTATCTCTCTTTTTCTATTCTCTCTCTCTTTCTATCTTCTCTTTCTCTTTTTCTCTTCTCTCTCTTTCTTCTCCCTCTCTCGTTCACACATACACGGCCATTTCATATACATGTACATGCATCTTTCACTTACTCTTCTTCTCTTTCACTTACTCTTCTCTTTCACTTTAAAGCAAAAGTAAATAAATAAAAAAATTTTTACGGAAATTAACGACTTGAAAATAGTTAAAAAAACATTAAAATATTGTCTGTTTAAAGAAAACTAAAATATAAATACTTACTGTACAAACAGCTTACATTTTTGAAATCACATTCAGTTAAAAATATTTCTAAATGATTAAAATATTGTGTATGTCAAAAAGTTGACATTTTTTGTCTTAGAGAGCGCGAAAGCTATGTGTGTGTATATGTCACAGATAGCGGACTTGTGTTTGTGTGATTGACACTCTATGATATTCATTATATGTATGTATATTCTGTATGTCTGTATGTGTGTTGACGTCACGAGTCAATAAATAGAGGTTTAAATGTCACAAAAATTTGTACTGCACTGCCGAAGGTAGGTATGAAAATAAATATACAAGAAAAAATAAGATGAAATATACTATTTCTGAAATATACTATTTCTGCACAAACATCCCTAGAATTTTAGTATTATTAAGATATGAAGATTTTCATTAGTTTCTGACGAAGGTTAGTTCACCGAAACGTTAGACTGTTCTCCTTCTTCACAATAAATCAGTTTCCTCAATTTTGGAAATGTTTATGTGTGAAAAATTACATGGTTTATATTTCGAAGAAATCTATTAAATACTTGAGCTGCATTCCTCCTGTGGGGTATCGGGGAGAGAAAAGAGATTATCTTAGTTCATCGAAATAAATCGGATCAATCACTCATTAATGAATATTATTCATTGTAAAAGTCAACCAAACCGTTGTTATTCACACTGGCGTACTGACTGATACACGGTATTGCTGTTGATAAGGACGATGACAGCGCTTAACCCGGATTAATACTGTTTGAGAAGACCAATGACTCGACTGACTCACTTTTTTTCACTCATAGTGTTGTTTGTGACTACATTACCTAATATATCATACCCTTTTTAACATTGCCAAGAACGATTTGAGGGAAATTTAGCTTCTGTTTCTGGCATATCAAGCGACCACATAGAAGCCTAACCGCCAAGCCAGGTGCCTTCTTTTTGAATTTTACGTACGACATTTTCTTAGATGCTGCTTAGAATATGCATATGCGTCGGAGAACCATCCTAGATCTGTGGTTGTGTATACGCAAGTCCAGTATAGCCAAGCTTGATTCTTAAATTGGGTTAATGGTTGTTGAGAGTCTTTTGAATATATATGCAATTTAGTCTTCTTGGTTTGCCACGTAAGACATATGTCGAGACGCAGCTGGCAGTTGGTTAGAGAATATTAATGAATACCGCAGAATGAAAGCTTTTTAGTAAGTTAAGTGGATACCGTCCAAAACATACGGTTGTGTAGTAGATATTCTTGTCTTAAACATAGTAACTTTATACAACATTTAGGAAATACTAGCAGAAATACCCGGCGTTGCCCGGGTTAAAGATAATAATGAAATCTAAAAACGCCGTCTAGACTACGCATCATCTTTATATATAGAGATGTATATACACACACGCACCCAAACACACGTATATATATGTATATCAATATAAATATATGAAAGTCAATGAAGTTTCGTAAAAGAAGGTGATCATGTACATACTTTCTTGCTGTTGTGATTATAACACCTCATTGTAAACTATGTTCCTTGTTTTCCCTTGTGGAGCATATACAAATAGGTTTTTGTTGCTGCCCACTCTTGAGCAGCCAACATGCAGTTGTCCATGTGAGAAGCAGGGCTCTTCCAAGAGAAGACCAGCTACAGACAGTGTTTGACCCTGATATTTGTTTATGGACATGGCAAAAGTCACACGAAGGGGGAATTGTAGTCTTCTGAATGTAAAAGGAATGTCTGCTCCTGATGGAGTAAGAGGAATTCTTGGAATAAAGACGTCATCCCCTTTTGCACATCCAGAAAGAATGGTAGCCTCGATAACGTGTGACATCATTTTCTAAATAATGCTCATCTGTTATGTTCGGGTTAAAATTTCATCAACATCAAAAATATATGAATTTTCATGGGAGTTATGGCCGTTATGCAAAGAATATAATTTCCAAATTTCATAAAGATCCATTCAGTACTTTTGACGTAGTTTTGGATAAGAAAACAAATGACTAATGTGTGTGTTTGTGTGCATGTGTATGTGTGTGTGATGGGTGTATATATGTATAGATATCTGTATGCATGTATATATGTATATATGTGTACATATTACATGTACATCTATATATATATATATATATATACATCTACACATATGTATACATATACATGTATGTATAGATCTATATATATATACATATACGTGTACATCTATATGTATACATATACATCTCTCTCTCTCTCTCTCTTTCTCTCTTTCTCTCTCTTTCTCTCTTTCTCTCTCTTTCTCTCTTTCTTTCTCTCTCTCTCTGAAAGTATCTGTCATTACAGTATCGAAATGGTGTACATATACATGTATATGTATACATATACATCTCTCTCTCTCTCTCTTTCTCTCTCTGTGAAAGTATCTGTCACTACAGTATCGAAATGTGATTGTTTCAGTTAGTGGAATAGTTTCATTTTTAAAGTGAAAGTATTTGACATGAGTGTTTTTGTTTCACTTTTGACACGTAATACTTAAATAGTGGAGGAGATATTATGTTGCCGTGTGCTCGAACTCTGCAAGAAGTTAATAATTTTTTTTGACTAAAACACAACTGGAACCCTAAGTAAGGCATGTGTAAAATTTGAATGAAATTGGTTGCGTAGTTCTCGAGTTTTAGGGATTCACACAGACAGACAGACAGACAGACACACATTCTCATTTTTATATATATAGATAATAACTTTCGTTAATGCTTTTGCCTCTTGGTTTTCAGGCGGAATTTCAAAGCCGTGTCAAAGATGGTTCCAACAAGGCAGATGTCAAAGGACTGAAACGAATGTATTCAGTTTTAGGTAATGATAACACGTTTTTTGGAAAAATTACTGATCTCTCACGGTCTCAGAGACCTGCCACTAATGTACAAAGGTTTCCATCGATGAAGATAAAAATATTTTGATGAGTCGGATTAACTGCAATGCCTACAACAATAACCGTTACTACAAAAGCTACTACGACGCGCACCACTCCAACCATCATGGTACATAAGCTAACTACCAGAACCATAATTTTCATTTCTGAGAGACACGTCACCTCAAATTAGAGGATGCTATAATCAATTACATTGACCTTACTACATAACTTTATTCTTCCTTTTACTATCCTACTATAAAAACTTCTTTCCATCCATCCATCCATCCATAGATTAATTAACATATGCATATACATGCATATATTATAGAAGATAGAATGACAAACGTAGAAGTGTTCGCTTGTGGTATTCGTTGTGGTTTTTATATATGCTAAGTTCACATCACGAAGAGGTCATCTGTGCCTTCTTTTTTTACATTCCTGGGTCCTGGGTTGATAATGTATGTCTGTCTATCTAACTAAAATCACATGGTTCGGGGTTCAGTCCCACTGCGTGGAACCTTGAGCAAGTGTATTCTACTATAGTCTCGGGTCGACCAAAGCCTTGTGAGTGGATTTGGTACATGGCAGCCCTTTTTATAATATATATATATATATATATATATATATATATATATATATATATATATAATGTTTGTGCTTGCGTCTTTGTGTCTTTGTTTGTACCCCTAACTTAGCGGTTCGGCCAAAGAAACCGATAAAATAAGAACCACGCTTTAAAAGTCCCTCAAGTTGGTGCCCCACCATGACCACAGTCTAATGACTGAAACAAGATAAAATATAAAAAAGATGTGTATGTATGTATGTATGTATGTATGTATACGTAATATCTCACCTTTATGTTTCAGGTGTTGATATTGGCCGTAAAGTAATTGAAGCTGTTACCACGCGGTATGCAGATAAAGATAACAAAATTTCCTTTGATGATTTTGTACAAAGCGCTGCTAAACTTTTGAATTCTTATTGTAAGTATATAGTTAACCATTTTTGACGTTTGCTTTGAACTCATTTTCGCCATTGATATTCATTTACTTCTTTACTTAAACATATTTTTTTCTTTCATAGCATGTTCCAATTATTAATTTCTAAACAAATATAAAATGTGTACAACATATTAATGAGATTTTCTAAATTTCTGTTTATATAAAAAAAAAAATTGAAAAATGGATCTTCGCCGGTTTCGACGATGAATATTCAGTTATTCCTGTGGTACTCAACCATTTTCTACCTATGGATCCCTTTGATTCCTATTTTACTCAGGTGGATCTTCATAGCCATTCGATGTTTAAAGAAATCCCATTGTATTTTAATAGTTAAACATCATTAGGAATCCTATAAATAGATTATTACAATATTTTACATATTGTACAAGTAGAAACAGTTTATTGCACATAAATTTCCTACGGAAGTATGTATGTTCATTAATAAAATAAGTCATAAATATACAAGAACTTGCTTATTAACGAAAAGAAAAATACTACTTTTTGGCTATTAATTCAATGCGAACTTTGAGGTTGATATGTTGTACTTGCTGGTTTTGTAATATTCGACCCCAACGTAGTCAACATTTTTGTACTGTGTTGAGTCGGTTACGCAATTTTGATAGTAAGTTAGTGATACGGCTGAAACTATATTCAGCCCGGTAAGATGAATAAAAAGCAATAACATACAAATTCGCTTTTTCTGATACTAGTGCATATTTTTTTTAGAATATTTCATCACTCTGTAAATAGATATCTCTCCAGCAAATAGATATCTATCTACATCAGCAATATGAACTTCAAAAAGAAGTGTTACCCATCGTGGTATATTTAGGTTGAGTACTATTTACTTGAAGGTGCATGGCTCAGTGGTTTAGTGCATCGTGCTCACAATCATGAGGTGGTAAGTTCGATTCACGGAGCGGACTGCGTGTTGTGTTCTTGAGCAAGACACTTTATTTCACCTCGCTCCAGTTCACTCAGCTGTAGAAATGAGTTCCAGTGTCACTGGTGCCAAGCTGTGTCGACCTTTGCCATTTCCTTGGGTAACATTGGTGGTGTGGAGAAGGGAGGCTGGTATGCATGAGCGACTGCTGGTCTTCCATAAATGAGCGACTGCTGGTCTTCCATAAACTATCTTGCTCGGACTTGTGCCTCGACGGGAACTTTCTAGGTACAATCCCATGGTCATTCATGACCGAAAGGTGTCTTTACCCTTTTACTATTTACTTACACTAATAAAGACATAAATTAGAGAGTTTTCTCACTACTATGTTGAACTATATTAAGAGTTAGAGAAAGAAACCTACTTGTTTGTTGCAATAGGTAAATCTAAAGCAACATTTTTTCATAAACCCCTAAAATACTACCGCATACGCCCAAATTATTATTTAGCTTGCATGAGTCCCGCAAAATCATATATGGAATCCGAAGGGTCATATGGACTCCGGTTGAAAACCAATGAGTTATTCGAACAACTGAATTCTTTGTTATTCGATCAACTGAGTTATTCGTTGAACTGAACCCGTTCATTGAATTAGCGTGGAAGTGGCTGACTATTCCACAGACAAGTGTACACTCAACGTAATTCTCAATCAGACTTAGCGTGATGCAATATGTGACAAGACTTGACACTTGAATCATTCGCGCAATCCATACAACGAGCTTCCGTACAATTCCTTCCTCCTAATTTCAGTCACAAACTTTGAGTCCAATCGAGGCTATAGCAAAAAAGCACTACTGAACATGCCTAGGTAGAACTGAACCTAGGACTCCGTTACTGCAAAGCAAACTACTTAAAACATTCAGCAATGCTGCGCTCTCAATTTTTCACAATCCTACAAAATGTCAAAAATTTATATCAATGCTTCTAGTTGAATTCTAACGAGTTTGTTTTCTTTCTTTTTTTCGTAAATTTTTAGACAAATCTTAAATATTTTCAGTTCTAAATTTGGGACTGTTAAAGCGGAAATATAAAGTGGCTTTCAAAACCTGCTTGTTTATAAATTCAAGTGTGAAAGCTTCAACTTTAAAAAATATCTTTCAATATGGGAATTTTACACGCACACACGAACACACACACACACTCGCTCGTTATTATATGTTTATGCATTCATATAATTTCATATACATGTGTATATATGTGTGTTTATATATGTACGTGTGTGTGTGTGTGTGTGTGTGTGTGTGTGTGGAGGCACATGGTTTAGTGGTTACGGTGTCGGACTGGTGTTCGTCAAAATGTGATTTCGATAGCTGAACCGGGTGATGCGTTGTACTCTTGAAC
Source organism: Octopus bimaculoides (assembly GCF_046866305.1). Taxonomy (NCBI): domain Eukaryota; kingdom Metazoa; phylum Mollusca; class Cephalopoda; order Octopoda; family Octopodidae; genus Octopus; species Octopus bimaculoides. The sequence goes on along the minus strand of NC_142930.1, from coordinate 152,221,434 downwards.
AAGACACTTCATTTCAAGTGCTCCAGTCCACTCAGCTGGCAAAAATGAGTAATCCTGTGACGGACCGGTGTCCCATCTAGGAAGGAATATGTACGCCAAAGAACTCTGTATGCTTCTTATAGAGTAATGTGAACTAATCATGTCCATATATGGTCGTAGATCTCCGTCATTCGAGGGTGAGGATTCGGTTCTTCATTCAACTGAATAACCTGCTCCTGGATTAGCAGGTATGTGTCTGAGTATTCCACAGACACGTATACCCTTAATATAATTCTCCGGTATAATCAGTATGACTTAAGCGTGACAGTTGCAGTTAGCAATACACTCGAACTGGTGCAAGATGCCGTACGGCTGAATGACTACGAAGTTCGCGTTGCATCTTGGGAAAACCTAACTTTTTATAGCTTCGGGTCGACCTATATTGTGCGAGTGAAAATGGAAAATTCCGAAGCCCATTCGGATGGACTGAAACTGTCACACATAAGTCATGCTCATTATACTTGATAATTGCGTTAAGGGTATATGTGTCTGTGGAATATCCAGACACTTACCAGCTAATCCAAGAGCAGGTAATTAAGTTGATCGAAGAACTAAATCCTCACCATCGAACGATGGAGATCTACCACCCTATACGAAAATAGTTTGTCCATGGTGTGTCCTGTACCGAGCATACACCGCTTTCTCGGTTTCTCTGGCGTATATGTTGCTCCCTGGATGGGATACCGGTCCGTTGCAGGATTACTCATTATTACCGGCTGAATGGACTGGAACAACGTGAAATGAAGCGTTTTGCTCAACAACACAACACATCACCCGGTCCAGGAATCAAATTCACTATCTCATGATCACGAGTCTAACACGCTAACCACTAAACCATGCGCTACCACAAATACGTACGTACGCACACACACGCACGCGCACATATGCACAACACACGCACATATGCACATACATATTTACATACACACACAATACACGCATATATATACACACACACGTATAAAATATATACACAACACACGCGTACACTCATACATACATGCACAGATGCACACACATACACATATACATGATGGTTGCCTCATCTTGTCAGATGACAGCCGTCACATGGTCAACCTGGTTTCCTTTCATCTTTGCATGTGTGCCGAGGATATGACTTTTCAAACCACGCATCCATCACCATTAGGACTTCATAAGATACAAAACGGGTCAAGAAATGAAATTATAGTGAGACACCTCTACATCATTGGATTTAAGTAACGAAAGCTTGTTCAACACTTTTGTTACTATCTTGGTCACTACAATAGGGTCTAATGGCAATCAGTGCATGACGACAGGTACTATTTTGACTGCAGGTTTTAAGTCAGAGTATCTTTGTCAAAGTTAACACACACACACACACACACACACACACACACACACACACACACACACACACACACACACACACACACACACACACAAGTATACCGAGATTTTAATGTGTAGCTTAATTTTATTTTCCAAAGTCTCTTAGCTGTTTTTATGTATCATTATAAAAATTTCATAAACTTTCGACAAAATGTGAAATGAGGTTTTTTCCACTGTTCGAAATAGTCCAGGAACTCTTGCGAAATGATACCTTTTAACGCCTCCGTCATTTTTTTCTTTATCTCTTCCACATCGGCAAATTCCGTAGAACCACCTTTCGTCACTAGTGATGACCTTCGGATCAACTTCCGACTTTTCTTTCAATTCACAACACGCATTCAGTCGTGACTACCTTTGATCTTCCGTGAGCAAGCGAGGCATACATTTTGCTGCAACTCTTTCCATTTGAAGTTCCACGCTCAAAATTCACGCTCTAGAACACACAACTCATATCAACAAGTTCGTCAGTTGTTCGGCGACGGTCCTCCAAGATCAGTTCATGAATTTTTGTAATGTTTTCATTCGTTCGGGAAATCGATGATCGTCCTGAACGAGGTTGGTCTTCAAGCGACAAGTGACCATTCCTGAAGCGTGGAAGCAACTCGTAATCTTGTGTTTTGCTTATAGCAGCGTCCTTGTAAGCTGTCGGAAGCATGACAACTGTTTCGCCGCGTTTTACTCCAGCAAAAAACAGAATTTCATGGAAACACGTTGTTCCTTCGTTTCAGCCATCGTAGAAATCGACGAACAGGGAGAAGCACTGCAAAAAAAAGAGGCACCACGTGACAGTACGACTCCATCCCGACGTCGCTGGTCGGCAGAGTGATGCCTGAGCTCAAATCAAGTGGCTTCTAGAGGCGGAAGCCTGAACTACAACGGGCTTGTCCCACAGAGAACGCGTCCGTTTATTTTGGGTACCTCCTCATATATATATATATATATATATATATATATATATATATATATATATATATATATATATATATATATATATATATATATATATATATATATAATATACCTTATTTGTGTATTAAGGCTACCATTAGTTTCATATTAAGAAATATCCCTATAGCGGCGGGCTGGCAGAATCGTTAGCATACCCGGCGAAATGCTTAACGGTATTTCGTCCGTCTTCACGTTCTGAGTTCAAATTCCGCCGAGGTCGACTTTGCCTATCATCCTTTCGGAGTCGATAAATTAAGTACCAGTTGCATACTGGGTTCAATGTAATCGACTATCCCCCTCCCTGCAATTTCAAGCTTTGTGCCTATAGTAGAAAGGATTAAGAAAATATCTTAATATCTTAATTTTTCAAGCCGATGACATGGAAGAATGGTGTTCGTCTCCATGTAATTAGCTTGAAAAATTGCGACGATATTAAGATTTTTAAACATGAAACCAATGGTAGCCTTAATGCACAAATAAAGAATTTTCATTCACCAATGTGGTGTTGAGTACTCATTTTCATTGTTCGACATTTACGTATATATATATATATATATATATATATATATATATATATATATATATATATATATGCGAGTAAAAATAAATACAAAAAAGGTGGGTTTTTTTGTATGATTGTGTATAGAGGAATATATTATTTTGTTTAAAAGAGTTCCAACACTGTCTGTTTTTTATGTTTTATTTATATTCCTGCAGAACCAATGTGGGGTATAGAATATGGAATATACAATATAATATACAATATATAATATGAAATAAAATAAAATAAAAATGGATGGCACCATGAAATAAAGTATTGAATGTAGATGAAATATTGAGTGTTCAATATAAAGGATCAAATATATAGATATAAATATAAATATATAAAGGAGACTCGAGTTTCAGGGCTATTTCCCTTCATCATGGCCGGTATGACAGACTTTAACAGACACACACATTATTTCTATTATTGCTTAAAATACTTAAAATCTTATTCTTTTAACTTATGTTGTACTTTCCCACATATATTTGTCCATATAATTACCATAACAGCCAATTTCCGTAAGTTAATATCAAATTCTACTTCGGATATGGATATTGATTTCCGTGATTTGAGTGTTCTTGCAAATGTTTCCTTTACTTATTCACGTGTGTGTGTGTGTGTGTGTGTGTGTGTGTGTGTGTGCGTGTGTGTGTGTGTGTGTGTGTGTGTGTGTGTGTGTGTGTGTGTGTGTGTGAGTAATATGTATTGCGCTCTCTCTTGCACGTCAGTGTGATTTTCAGGGGGAGCTCTCACATGAGTATTGCAGATCTCGCCTAAGGATCGTAGATAAACATTCAGTTTAAATAAATTATATATATATATATATATATATATATATATATATATATATATATATATATGTATTGTCCGATGAACGGGAACGTGAAACTCCGAGTAACAGTCTTTTGTTATATTTCTGCTGCTTTTAAATAAAGTATATATGTATATATATATATACACGTATATAAATATATACATACATATATACATATACACATGTACAATTCTGTATTGGCAGTGTATTGTCATGCCTTGGCGTGTATGTGTGTGTCTTAGTGCTTGTGTGCCCTCATTGGTTTACGCTCCTCATTTATTGATTGGAGGCTGTTTTTCTGGGCTCTTCACTGGTTCTTCAGGTTCCTTTCTTAATGTGGTCTTTATATTTCTAGTAATTGTAGGTGACGGGTGTGTTATTTATTTTTTTCAGGATATTTTTTGGTGAGTTGGTGATGGGCTTGGGTTTTTGCTCTCGAGCGTCTATGCGTATAGTGCTAAACGATTTGATAAAAGGTTGTTCATGAACGTAGTTAGCTGTACTACAATTGAGGACATATCATTTGTGAGTGATTATATCCCTAATGAATTGTGCTTTTCACAGCTGGGCGATTTTGAGGGATTGCTTTGTATATAAGAACAGAACTTTATGTTTGTTTGCAATGGATTTTTGCGTTGTACCCTTATCAGACGGGTAGTCATGATGGGTGAAACTGGGCTTCGTGTATTTTACCCCGAGTGTCACTTTGATGGCATGCACTGCTCTCTCATTCAGCAATAATAATAATTACAATAATAATAACTGCTACTTCCATAAAAGTAACTTTCAACATCCTCTCTTTTCAAGGGATTTACAAAGGACACGTTCAGAAGAATCGCAAAAGCCTCGGTATCAGGAAGGTAAGAAATATTAAAAAAAAAAAAAGAATGAATCCGTTTTACTATGTCGGAAAGGTTTTAAGATACATCTTGCGGATGCTCTGGGATGCGTCATCGGTAATGTCTCTGGAGTCTCAAGAGGTTTTGATTATGTCAGCATTAGACCTTCCTCGTCCAGATGACCCAGCTGGTGTTGATCAAGCCCCTGCTTGCATCTCCGTAATAGCAAACCACTGGTTTTTCCCCTTTATCCAAAGCCACCGGCTTCAATGATGGAATTTATATAGCCTACCTCTTTGCTGCACCAGTAATTTCAAGCCCGTTCTGTGCCTTACAAAATGAATACCCCATAAAACCACGACAGCCCACTTCAAATGCTTCGAAACGTGCCTGCCAGCCCCCGATTTATATATTCTTCTTCCAGCTTCTGGTATTTGGCGGGAAGCTTTTTCTCCCAAAGCATAGTCAGTTCCTATATGATCACCTGTTTGGCGGAATTTGAGACGAGAACTATATCTGGGCAAAGTGCTGTTGGTACCATGTGATCTGGGAACTTTAACCGTTCCATGAGATCAACCGTCAACTACCAATGTGGGGTTGTGAGAAGTAGGCATGGTGGTCATGAACTGGAGTTTTCTCCGACTCTCAGAGAAGCAATGGTCTCTTTCCTGAGGTGGTATTTACTGGACTGAATGGATATCAATGTCATTTCCGCATCCGCCCTGAGCACCTGCTCATGCTACCAGTGATAGCAGCCATTATATTATTTACGACGCCTATCAAAAACCATTCACTATAACATTTAATATGCACATCTCTATTCGTCTATCCTGCGATATCCGCTTGTATTCATATGTCGTAAAATTTTTTCGATTCTGTTTTAGAAATACTGATATTAAATATATTTATAAATTCAACACATTTATCATATTTATTACATTGTATTTATAATTTAATACTTTGCTATTTTATAAATGTATTAAAATCTTATTATTTCAAAAAGAAAAGTGAAAAACGAGCGTTCACATTTCAATAGCCCTAACGTATTAAAACTGTTTTTTTTCCCAACTAAACCATTAAAAATTATTTCACTTTCAGTGGATGGAATTAATGTTATATATCTGAAGAAATTAATCTACAATTTCTGCGACACGGTTCCATGTTGTGCGATTTTTCATGTGTAAAAGAAGCAATAAAGATACTTTATAATACACTTCGTTGGTCGTTATTACTATTAACATTATTATCACCAATGATAAACTTACACCATAATTGAATATAGAGATTATAGTGACTTTTTCGTAAACATGAAGCCTGATATCTATGAAAGCGAATAGCCTAGTGATAAGGGAGTTGTGTTGATGTTCATCAGGTCGTGGGTTCGATACCTGGACCGGATTGTGTATAGTCGTTGAGTAAGGCATTTCATTTCACACTGAGCCAATCTACTGAACTGATGAATACCCAACCGAGTGCTGGAGCAGCCCTTCTCTCCTCCAGCTGCCATATCTTAGTTGTTTAGCTATGTCAAGAGTGAGAAGACGAAAAGTGGGCTAAGGTCTGTACCAGCTCGCAACAACAGAAGGACCTAAATCAATCAGCTCGTAAATGACAACTGACTGTATTTGTACTTTAAAAACTTCATATTTATTGAAGAGGAGAAATTATGTCATTGGTTTCTATTGAAATAAAACTACAATCTCCAATTTTATTCTACGGTTCTGGCCACAACAAGGCGACAAACTGATAGAATCGTTATGTTACTCAAATTTCCTTCATATCTTCCACATATTTGCGGCCTTCCTTCAATTAAAACTATTGAACACTACTGTGATCGCAAGTCACTGCCTGGTCAATCAACCTGCTTGAAATAGCAGCAAAATTTCTTTCGTATAAAACCCTACTATTTTGATAAAGGAGAAGAGTACACACCAAATAGCTCTGGATACACTATGCTTGAAAACAAAAAAAAGATTGGATGATCACAACTGGAAAGTCTTCATTATAGGACTACTCGGTCGGAGTTTATCTGAGGCTAAATAACAAACGACGACCACCACCACCACCACTGCAGCCGCCGCCGCCGTTGCTACTACTGCCGCCGCCACTACCATCGCCACCGTTGTCACCACTGCCGCCAGTTGTTTTCTTGTTCTTGTAATTATTTGTATGTTTGCTGTATAATGGTAAATCTTGCTAAGCTTCGAAACCAATGGTGGGAAACGTTTCAGAAAATTAGTTCTGGATTCTCATTTCGCTAGATATTTAAAGACGATATAATCTTATCTATACGCTTGCATTCCAGTAAAGAAACTTTTAAATGAACGCTACGAAGGGAAAACAGTTGCAGCTGCTAGAAATAATAAAAGCCGATTTTCCAACAATTTTCAATGTATTGTCTTTAAAAAAGTCTTGGATAAACAAAAACAGGCTTGAAGCTCTTTAGTCATAGGTCTTTTCGATGTAGCCTGTTCTTCACTTAAACAACAAACAAACAAACAACGCCTGTAATATTCTTTTCTGCTCTAGGCACAAGGCCTGGGATTTTGGGGGAGGGTGCCAGTCAATTAGATCGACCCCAGTACGTAACTAGAACTTATTTAATCGACCCCGAAAGGATGAAAGGCAAAGTCGACCTCGGCGAAATTTGAACTCAGAACGTAAAAACAGATGAAATACCTATTTCTTTACTGCCCACAAGGGGCTACACACAGAGGGGACAAACAAGGACAGACAAACGGATTAAGTCGATTATAACGACCCCAGTGCGTAACTGGTACTTAATTTATCGACCCCGAAAGGATGAAAGGCAAAGTCGACCTCGGCGGAATTTGAACTCAGAACGCAGTGGCAGATGAAATACCGCTAAACATTTCGCCCGGGGTACTAACTTTTCTGCTTGCTCGCCGCCTTAACGCCTGTAATATTCTGACTACGAAATGTTCTGATTTTGAATGTAGTTTCCACCATATGCAATAGAAGGCAATTTACTGATAATCACTTTCTTCAGCTTTTTTGATTTACTCAAAGACTGGAAAATTTTTCGAATTAATTAACTAAGAGCTGGTTGCTTATTTATTTTAAAACAAATTTCCATCTTGTTTATTCTTTCTGTGTGACCTTCTGTATAACAGGATTTTTTTTGTAATGTATTGAAAACTGCGTAATCATTAGTGATGTGATTTGACTTTAGATGATTAATGAGATCTTCCGTCACTTACGGCAGTGAGCAGTGTTTTGAAATTTCCTTTTATAACTGAATCAGACGAAAAAGAAAAAAACGAAGTCGACAATATCATTGCCGCTGTTGCAGCGTTTCTGAAGGAAAGAGAGGAAGAAATAATAATTCATGGTTTACGGCAGCACATCAAGGCTATTGAATTATTTTCAGAGTACCAGATAACCACAGCTACAACAGAGTAGATAGACACCGTTAAACGTACTAAAGAAGCTAGGATTATTCTGCTAAAGCAGGCGACGTATATACTCTTAAGCGATTTGGTGGCGTATACGTGTCGAATATTCTTGTTTTTCGTTGAACAATTAGAAACGTCACAATGCATCTTATTCTACAGGGTGTCTACAAAGTCTGGGTACGTGGGGTAAATAAAATCGTGACAGAAACAATTAAATATAAGAAATAATAATTTCTTAAAGTATGTGTTAATCCCCATGTGGGTACATGGAGTAAATAAAATCATAACATATACAATTAAATGTAAGAAATAACAATTTCTTAAAGTATGTGTTAATCCCCATGTACCCAGACTTTGTGGGCACCCTGTATACTAGCTGAGTAACCTGTTGTTGCCAGGCAATTTTCACAATAAAATGCCTGTATTTCCATTTTTTTTTGTTCCATGTCAAACCATATCTTCTCTGACGGATAGGCCTCTTGATCAGGATAGATTTCTGCATTATTTGGGGCAACTTATAACGAACCGATAAACTAAGCTTTTGTTTTTCCATTTGGTGCATAGACATAAAGATTTTCTTAGCTTGCTGCTGATGCTTTGTGAGAGTCTCTCGACTCTGTCGCCCTAATGAAATTTCTAACACACATGCATATGCGTACTCTCTCTCTTTCTTTTCTCTCTCTCTCTCTCTCTCTCTCTCTCTCTCTCTCTCTCTCTCTCTCTCTCACAGACACAGAGCGTGAGTGATATACATATACAGAGAATGAAAGAGACTGTGGTAAATATATACGGAACAGGGCAAAGTTTACAAAAGTAAAGCGTAAATGAAAGAGATAGACAAATAAAGAGAGAGAGAGAGAGAGAGAGAGAGAGAGATCTTCTGTTGCTGGCACAGATTGTGAAATTTAAAATTAAGTGAAAATTTTCAAATTTGGTATATTGATGTACTTTTTCACGCTGAATCTGATTTTGTGATTCAATTATTCCAGAAAAGTTTTAGAAATATGTTACAGAGGTTTAAAGTTTGATAATTTTATCCAGTCAGAAAACAGGATTTGGAAGGTAGTATTTTCTGTGTCATAAAATGAAAGCAAACATTAGAAGACGAAATCTTAAATAAAAAGAAAGCAATTGCATTTCATATGAGAGAGAGAGAGAGGAACAGTATGCGTAAGAGATATACATATACAGACAGAGAATGATAGTGTAAATATATGGAAAGAGGCGAAAGCGTAAAAGTGAGAGAGCCTGATGGAAACAGATAGAGTGGGAGATTTGGCGATCTAAAAGTTGAGTTTTTTTGTAGCAAATTATATTTTTTGATTATTTATAACCAAATACCTTCCTGTTAGGACGCAGTTTTCGTAGATCAAATCTGTTTTTCTTGAGGATGCACCGTTTCAGAGCCTTTCGGGGCTGTACGCACATACACTCTCATTCATATAGTAGACAAATGAGATAAAGGAATTAAAAATCCTTCTATTATTTGTTTGTTATCAATAAGTCTGTTTATCATTTTGTTAATGAAAAGGATCAAAATTTTAAAAGATTTTCTGTGATTAAAGTAGAGGAGTTTATTGTATTTTCTTGGTCACAAAGATTTTTGAAATTTGAAAGACCTTCGTTGCTACGAAAATACTTTGAGAACAGGCAGACTCAGTAGCTTTACTCATCATTCACTGAGTTCAAATTTTTTCGATATTCGGTCTCCTAAGCACAAAAATTTCATTTTCCAGGTGTGTGAGACGTTTTGTTACAGCCAGTTTGGTGTCACCTATTTGGCGTCGCTCAGTTATTTGCCATCAGACATTTTAATGTCCCCCTCGTTCTCCCTCTTTTTCTTTCTCTCTCTTTCTCTTTCTCTCTTCCTTTTTTTCTGTGTGTATGTGTGTGTTCATGTGTGCAAGCATCTCGTTATTTTTGCGTGTATGCGTAATCTCTCTCTCTCTTTCTCTCTCTCTCATTCTCTCTATCTGTATGTGTATATTTTTGCATGTACATGTTTGCGCGTGCGTGCGTATGTCGGTGTTCACCTCCAGTGCCAAAACAGATTGAATGATCAGTCAGCCGTTCCAAATCGTCACCGATTCCTCTCATTCTGATTCGTCAGTGGATTCAAGATATTCGTGATGGTGACATTCTTTAGAAAGAATGCAAGGCACATATCTTCCATTCTATGATGAAAAGGGATAGAAGCTGTACTTTGTGTAACTGTTCGAACCAAGAGAATCAACACACACTTTTATTACAGGTATTTGCTGTTCAAACAAAACACACCATCATCCTAAATACAAAGATTTTAGAAATACCGTAGTCAAATTCATTGTCAGTCCACTATGATGGAGTGTAAGTCCACTATGAAGCAATCTGAATTACAGGAAATTGTACGCACCACTCCTTAATGTAAAGTTAATCCATATAAATCTTTGAAAAATAGCCAGAATATTTAAGGAAGGGCGGCTAATATTCCTCTGCTAGGTGGCTCTAGCATTAGAAATTATAAGTACATGACAACCTCTCTAGGTCTACCCAACCAGCTTCTACACAGCTTTCATGTACTCAGCTTAATGTGCAGGCTTCGAAGAGGACTCGAAGATATGGTAGAAGAGACTTATCTGAGGTATCGTTTCGTGGGGTCGAATCTGGAATCACATAGTTATATGCATTATGATATATATATATATATATATATATATATATATATATATATATATATATATTTGTAGTTGAGTAAATTACTCATTGGATAGCAGTGCCAGGTTCGAACCATGTCATATCCATTCTTTGGTCTACTTCGTTGTTGTAGCCTATCTGATACGCGCGATGATTGCTGAGCAACAGTGTAATTTCAGTATCGTTCCACGTCAAAACATAATCAATTCCAAGAGATTAACTCGATAATGTCGATAATTCTTGCAGAAATCCCTGTGAAACGTCCATGTGTTTTGACAGCCTCACAATTCTGAGAAAATATATCGGAATTGGAAAATTAAAAAGAGCCAGAGAGCCATATAATTTTTTCTTTCGTTAATGCCCGTATCTGTAATGTGATGCACAGTTATTGAACGAAAAAGAAAAGAAACGTTAATACATTTTATATACAGTTCTCGCTGCGATATGTGATGCACAATTATTGAACGAAAAAGAAAGGAAAAGTTATTACATTTTATATACAGTTCTCGCTGCGATATGTGATGCACATTGAACGAAAAAGAAAGGAAAAGTTAATACATTTTATATACAGTTCTCGCTGCGATATGTGATGCACATTGAACGAAAAAGAAAGGGAAAGTTAATACATTTTATATACAGTTCTCGCTGCGATATGTGATGCACATTGAACGAAAAAGAAAGGGAAAGTTAATACAGTTTATATACAGTTCTCGCTGCGATATGTGATGCACAATTATTGAACGACAAAGAAAGGAAAAGTTAATACATTTTATATACAGTTCTCGCTGCGATATGTGATGCACATTGAACGAAAAAGAAAGGGAAAGTTAATACATTTTATATACAGTTCTCGCTGCGATATGTGATGCACATTGAACGAAAAAGAAAGGGAAAGTTAATACATTTTATATACAGTTCTCGCTGCGATATGTGATGCACATTGAACGAAAAAGAAAGGAAAAGTTAATACATTTTATATACAGTTCTCGCTGCGATATGTGATGCACAATTATTGAACGACAAAGAAAGGAAAAGTTAATACATTTTATATACAGTTCTCGCTGCGATATGTGATGCACATTGAACGAAAAAGAAAGGGAAAGTTAATACATTTTATATAGTTCTCGCTGCGATATGTGATGCACATTGAACGAAAAAGAAAGGAAAAGTTAATACATTTTATATACAGTTCTCGCTGCGATATGTGATGCACATTGAACGAAAAAGAAAGGGAAAGTTAATACATTTTATATACAGTTCTCGCTGCGATATGTGATGCACAATTATTGAACGACAAAGAAAGGAAAAGTTAATACATTTTATATACAGTTCTCGCTGCGATATGTGATGCACATTGAACGAAAAAGAAAGGAAAAGTTAATACATTTTATATACAGTTCTCGCTGTGATATGTGATGCACAATTATTGAACGAAAAAGAAAGGAAAAGTTAATACATTTTATATACAGTTCTCGCTGCGATATGTGATGCACAATTATTGAACGACAAAGAAAAGAAAAGTTAATACATTTTATATACAGTTCTCGCTGCGATATGTGATGCACAATTATTGAACGACAAAGAAAGGAAAAGTTAATACATTTTATATACAGTTCTCGCTGCGATATGTGATGCACAATTATTGAACGAAAAAGAAAGGGAAAGTTAATACATTTTATATACAGTTCTCGCTGCGATATGTGATGCACAATTATTGAACGAAAAAGAAAGGGAAAGTTAATACATTTTATATACAGTTCTCGCTGCGATATGTGATGCACAATTATTGAATGAAAAAGAAAGGGAAAGTTAATACAGTTTATATACAATTCTCGCTGCGAGACATTCTCTTCACCGAATGAGGATCGTAATAATTTCTAACATTATCTTTCCTTTTAGCGGTACCGAGCAATTTTGATGCGCCAGGAAAAGTCAGTGTTCTTTTACACAAATTCCTCACATTGGCTGCTTTTGTTGTTGTTATTGCTTTGTTTAGTTTCAAACCAATTCTTAAAGGAGTTTCATATACAAGGTGGGCAAAAAGCCAAAAGCACAAAATAAGTTCAATACGCTCTAGAATTGTCAAAGATATGCTTCAGATTTTTTAAAAATTGAATAAAATACAAAGATAATGACGCTTACACACGTAGTTGTACATAAAAAATGATAATAGACCGCGTGGTGTGTTGTGTTCTTGAGCAAAACATTCTGCAATCACTTCGACACCTGACGTTGATTTGATGGATCGAGTGAGCTAATGTACATCACATACGAGGAGGTACCTAAAAGTAACCGGAAACGTTCTCTGTGGTTTGAGAGGGAGAGAATGAAGTATGAGAGAATTAGGAAAGGGGGATTAGAAGGGGGAACCTGTGGAAAATGAGAGAGTGTTGATTTTTATGTGTGGTTTGTTGGCGGAGGTGTTTGAGTTGTGCAGGCCTGGTGAGCCATCAAAATTCTCACAGAAATCGATCCTGTTGTAGTTCAGGCTTCCGCCGCTAGAAGCCACTTTACGTGATCCTCAGGAATCCGTGTGACGACCGGCGTCGTCCACTAAAGTAGTTTTGCAGTGCTTCTCTCCTGTTCGTCGATTTTTGCGATGGCTGAAACGAAAGAACAGCGTGCTTCCGTGAAATTCTGTTTTCTGATGGGGAGAACGGCGGCCGAAACAGTTGTCATGCTTCAAACAGCTTACAAGGACGATGCCATAAGCAAAACACATGTATACGAGTGGTTTTTACGCTTTAGGAATGGTCACCTATCGCTTGAAGACCAACCGAACAAATAAAAACATTACAAAAATTCAGGATCTGATCTTGGAGTACCGTCGCCAAACAATTGATGAACTTGTTGATATGACTGGTGTGTCCTGGAGTTCCTGTCAACGAATTTTGAATGAAGAATTGCGAATGAAAGGAGTTTGTTCCCCCGAATGAAAAGCGTCTTTAAAGGAAAACTTTTTGTAGGCGTGGAAGTGGTGAAGAAAAAAACGACGGAGGCGTTGAAAAGCATCGCTTCGCAAGAGTTCCAGGACTGCCTCGAATAGTGGAAAACGCACCTGGACCAATGCATTGCTTCAAATGGAGAATACTTTGAAGCAGATAAAATGTTGCAAAATTCCGGTTTCTTTTGGGTATCCCCTCATGCATTTGATCATTATAAAAAAAATCATTTGTACAGATCGTTCCGCAAAAGCTGAACTCTTATACGTCGTCTTTGACGGGGGAGGGGGCATCTTTCACACACACACACACACACACACACACACACACACACACACACACACACACACACACACACACACACACACACATAAGGCGGCGATCTGGCAGAATCGTTGGCACGCTGGATGGAATGCTTATAGGTATTTCGCCCGTCGCTATGTTCTGAGTTCAAATTCCGCCGAGGTTGACTTTGCCTTTCATCCTTTCGTAGTCGATAAATTAAGTACCAGTGAAACACTGAGGCCGGTGTAATCGACATAAACCTCTCCCGCAAGCTGTCCTGGTGGCAAAAATTTGAAATTATAATTAATTACACGTATAGGGTGCGATGGGTAAATTGTCACCATTTTCTAGTTTAAATTTCACGCATGCGCACTGTTTGTTTTTGATTTTGTTGACTGCACGATATAGTAGAGTCAGTTGGGCACCGTCTGTTAGAAAACAGCTGTATGATGCAATTCACTCTACGCTTCTTGGCATTCGTACAGGAAGCTCCAATACGAACAGTTCAGAGTGTTTGGGTGTCAATCTGAGGAAAGTGCAGAGGATTCAGAAAGAGTTGGATGAGTCTAATGGTGATTACAAAGGTACGGCAGCTTGGAAAACTGACTTTGAGCGTTCTGATAAGAAAAGAACTCCCGAATTTGTTGCTGAGATCCAAGCCATGATTGACAATGATCCCTCCAAGTCAATCAGGTCCATCTCCAGGGACATGGAGCTTCTTATCAGGCAGGTAGTGCATGAAGACATTCAGTATTCCTCATACAAGATAAGAAAGGGCCAAATTTTTCCCAAGCCATTCATCTTCCCATACGGCCTCACACTCAACAAGGAGGCTTACATCAAGTGTTCGGGGGGAGGGGGGGGGGGTAGTGCTCCCCTGGGTCAAGAAAGTGGCTGTTGGAAGACCCTATCTCTGGCAACAGGACTCTGCACCATGCCACACAAGCAGGAGAACCCAGTCATGTGTGAGGCGCAGTTGAGCGAGAGACCAACAAAACTCCCTGTAACACCAAAGATGAACTTAAGGCAAGGATTTTAACAGCATTCACCAACTTAAACAAGAAAACCGCCCAGAAGAGTTGCAGGAGATTCTGAAGTCGTCTGGAGGTCGTGGTTGAAGCCAATGGCGATTTTATTGAATAAATTTACTCTTTAGTATTTCAAGATATTTTTATGTAAGTTTGGTAAATAATCTGTTAAAATGAGATGTCAGTGTTATTTTCATTTCTGCGTAATTTAGACGACAATATATTCACCGCACCCTGTATATACATACACATATGTATATGCAAACCTGTGATTAAAAGAGTTTCATCTATGAGTATCCCGTCTTTATCCAAACAATTTTTCCAGCAATGTCCTTTATTTTTCAAGACGACTGTGAGTGATTTGAGTAAAAGAAAAATTGAGGTAAATGTCTCTAGTAGGTCGAGTGATCACAAAGAGGTTCCTTCGTTTGCCTTACGAGGAAAGATTTACGAGGAAGAATTTAAAACTGAAAAATCTGGTGTACTTATTGTCAAGTCATAAATCGCACACCTTTATAAAAACAAGGACATAGCAAGAAGGACTGGAAAAGCTTCAGTTGCCCTGATGTTGTTCAGACCTATCTGGAGGTCACAAACCTTGTCAACAGACTCAAAACTCAGGAAGAGGGTTCAGCTGTTTGCGTGTGAAACATGGTGAGCCACAAAGTTCTCTATCAATAAGCTACACACGTTTGCGAATAGATGTTTCTCGAAAATCCATCGGGCGAGATGGCGAGAAAGGTTCACAAACAAAGCCTTGTGGAAACAGGCGAACTAGCAACCTATGGGAGTTAGATGTAGAGTAAGAAATGGGGTTGGCTGGGACACACCCCATGGAAGCCTGTTTCCAACATTAGAAGGCAAGTTCTCCGATGGATTCCCACCAGCGGAGATGGAAGCATAGCAGACAAAAAACAACAGTGAAGGTTCACAGAAACTGAAGCATTGCAGATGGTTACACTTGGGGACAACTACAATCCATTGCCAAAGATCGTGACAGACGGACATCTCTTGTTGACACCATGCGGTTCAAGTAGAATGAAAAGAATTAAAATTAACTGTAGAATCGTTAGAATGTTGACTAGATTAATCTTTTCTACGAAAGGCACAAGGTCTGAAATTTTTGTGGGAAGGACTAATCGATTACATCGATCCCAGTGTTTCACAGTTACTTTTTATCGACCCCGAAAGGATGAAATGCAAAGTCGACCTTGGCGGAATTTGAACCCAGAACGTGAAGACAGACGAAATACTACTAAGCATTTCGCCTAGCGTGCTAACGATTCTTCTAGCTCACCACTTTGATGCTGATGTTGAAAAGAATCATGCCATGCGGTATTTTTTTTCTGGCTTTTAGCGTTCTAAGTCTAAATCTCCTCGAAGTCAAATTAAGTTTCCTTCTTTAGGGACCTATAAAATAAAGTACCTATCTGTCCGAGCTTTGCATTCTGCGACGATTCTGATACTAAAGTTAATATCGGCCTAGGCGCCTTTTCATTGACGTCTGGGGCGAGTCATTCTGTTTTGATGTTTTACTAACACTCACCGGTTCGATTTCAACTCAATTATAAATATTTTTTTTCATCTAAAATTTTGCTTGCTTCTTGCAACGTGTTCAATAGTTGTCCGTTATTGGAGTTGCGTTTCTTTTTGTTTGATTGCTTGTTTTGTACGTCAGCGTGCATGTGTATACACATATGTATGTATGTATGTATGTATGTATGTATGTATGTATGTATGTATGTATGTATGTATGTAGGCATGTAGGATGTATGTATGTTTGCATATATTATGTATGCGTGTGTATACGAATGTATGTATGTATTCTGCATATTCATGAGTTTGCACGTGCATGTTTGTGTGTTTGTATGTATGTTATACCCCACTTAGACCGGGCGTTTTATTTTGAGTCAGGACTGCGCTATGTGCAACATTTTGGAAAAGGGCCGTAGCTCCCTTAGAGAGACACCGAGAGACTCGGGACCACTTTCATTGTCTTCCTCGGAAAATTTTACACAAGAATTTACTCTTAGTTTTTACATAGATGTATTCTTATAAATCGACAAACACACACAGACGTTCATCTATATATATACACGTTCATCTATACACACACACACACACACACACACACACACACACACACACACACACACACACACACACACACACACACACACACACATATATATATATATATAAAGAGAGATAAAATTAAGCTTTATGATAAAATGAAGATTTATTTTAAACATGGGATTCTTTTAATCTGACGAGCAAGCTTAATATCTACATTAATTTATAAATTACTTCCATGCAGACATGTCAGTAATAAATTATTACCTCGACTTAGCGAAGGCGGAGGTATTGTTTTCAGTCGTGTTTGTTTGTTTGGCCGTGGACAAGGTATCTTAAGAACCGCTGGATGGATTCAGATGAAACATTCAGGGATGTTTAGCCTCGTGACTAGCACGAACTGATTCGATTTTGGGGTTGATCCGATACCGGACAAGGATTCTGGATTATTTGTTACGTATACCTTACTTTACATGATTACGATCTTACGTTGACTTTCAAGTCTTTCTCAGTTATCTCCCTTCGGGTTGTTTCCAAAGCTTTATTTTCGTTTCTCTATTATTAATTTTACTCGCGTCTCTATCTTAGTAGAAACTGATGGATAAAGAAATCAAACTACATAAACAACGGCAGCAAAACCGTTCAGAAATTAAATATACATACACTTTACAGTATATTTACATATGTACATACATCTATACATCGATCTAAAACAACAGGAATACTAAAGGAAGGCCGGAATTTAAGACACGAGAAAACCATAAAGTCTCATGCTATTCATTTAAAAATTCCCGAGTAGAACTTATTGTTATTACCTCCGCCTTTAAAACTATTTTGAATGGTGGATTTGTTAACTTTGGCCTGTATTAAATAAGGATAAACTATTTATTACTGTTATTAAATTTTCTAAATAAACCCAAATACTAAGCAAACAAAGATGAACCATCCCACTTCCATTGCGCGCGCAGACGCACACACACACACACACAAACGCATACATGCACACACACACATTCACATACTCCCCTTTTACATACACACACATATATTCACACAGAGTTGAAACGCTGTTTGATTTATTTTTTCAGCGTACAATTTTCATCATCCCACTACCAAGTATGACATCACCCCTTCCTTCCTTATTCATCTATCACCCCTTCCTTTCTCATTAATAAACATAAGAGTATTATTATAGTAGATTATCTCGGTAACCATGGGAGCTATGAAAAAATGCAAAGCCCAGCATCACTACCGGATCATTCTACACATCTGTGTAATTTTTCGGGCAATTCCACCCAGCCGTTTCAGCGTGAAAGAATCGCCCATGTCAAATTTCTATGTATAGATTAAGCTGTGAGACAGTTGTTGTTAAATAAGAATATCCAATGGTAAAATAAATGTTATCATAGTATATTTCTCACTTTATTTATAATTCTATACACTCCTTATGTTTTTTTTGTATCGTACGATATATTCTATGTGCTTTGTAGAATGATTAAGGAGTTTTTTTATGAGTACTACCGGATTAGTTGAATCCTTATATTGTGACTTAAATACACACACACGCACGCACAATATATATATATATATATATATATATATATATATATATATATATATATATATATATATATATATATATATATATATATATATATATTTACGCCTCACGCCATGAGGGACTCTAAGGTCTGACCTTAGAGTCCCTCATGGCGTGAGGCGTTATTATATAGTAATGCCCTTATATAAATATAAATATATATTTCGGGAATAAATGATGGATTTTTTCCCTTATGAGGTTTTTTTTCACGCTAGCTACTTGATAAATTCTTGTAAAAGAATTCGTCCTATTATTGAATATATATATATATGTATGTATGTATGTATGTATGTATGTATGTATGTATGTATCGCTTCCTTCCAGTTCGTCGCTTCACAGCGTTCAGTATACACATAGTTTTCCACGTCTGACCGTTTGGCCTTTTTTGTTTATTTTCACTGTTTCGTTTTCCTGTCTTGTTTTCTGTCCGCCACTACATTCCTCCACGGTACAAATTTAATTTGTGGTCCGTGGGAAGAGCCATTCTAACAATGCGTCCTGCCCTAACTCTTCGAAACGCTTAGTTTTAGATTGGTGGCAGCTGATGAAGGAAATGTTCTCAATGTGGCCTGTGTGTTTTCCGTACTCTGTTTATCATTTTGTCCACGTTTTTTTGCAACGTCCTGTACCCAGATATGCATCTATATATACATGTAGATGTAGGTATGTACATACATGTACGTATATATGCATATACTCCTTTATTATTTGTATTGTATGTATATATATATATATATATATATATATATATATATATATATATGTATGTATAGATAAATAAATAAATAATATATATATATATATATATATATATATATATATAGCCTTGGCTACTTCAGTGTTACTTTCGCCGCTTTAAATCCAACGTTCGTTTCAGCTCATGGAGATAATTCGTTTGCACCACTCGTTGACATCAGTGGTAGGCTCTCAACAGCCTTGTCCTGGCTCGCAAAATAGAATTCTAATGTAAGCCCGTTCATACGCACTTTCATTTCGTGTTTGTGAATGACCAGAGAAATAGTATACTATTATTGTTTTGTACAATGTAATATTAAATGACATCCACACAAATAGGATCAACTGTACAACTTCTATTCCATCAGCGAGATAAGATGCTTAACGATGAATCGTTTCTATTGAAGAGAGATTATTAGTGGAATAGTTCATCCAGTACAGAGTAGATTTGTTGTATATATTTACGTGTATACGTATCTATGTATGAATGCATGTGTATGCGTTTGTGCGTCCGTGTGCGAACTCCTATGTATGCATACGAACAAATATTCACGCAAATCAATACCCACATAATTTAATTCGATATGTTTGTGGATATATGATACACACAATTGTACTTACATACATAATACATACATATACATACATATACATACATGTGTGTGTGTGTGTGATCGTGCATGCAATGTAATTATGCATACATACATAGATATATATACACACACACATTCACACATGTATGTAGGTATATATAATATTTGTCTATCTATCTATCTATCTATCTATCTATCTATCTAGCTATCTATATCTTGGTTTATAAATATTCAAACGAAAATTTAAAAAAATGGAGATATAGCATTAATATAATTTATTAACTGCAAAAATCCAACACATTCTCTCAGAGTCTACTGAGGTGATTTGAAAACACAACGGTATATCTTTTCTACCCCTCTGATGAGATTTTGCCTAATACAATGATTTAATTATTGTAATTTAATCTTTAGGCTAAAATGAAAACAGCTGTAAGAGAATATGTTGGATTTTTGCAGTTAATAAATTATATTAATGCTCCATCTCCATTTTCTAAATTTTCTTTTGAATATTTTATAAACCAAGATTTATATTTAGATCTGTTATTTTATTAATATTACTATTAACAAAAATACTAGGTAATGAACTAGTAATGCATTGGATATTATTATCCCTTAATGAGGCTATTTTAACTTCTAAGTAAATATCTATCTATCTATCTATCCATCTATCTGTCTATCTATCTACCTTAATTTGTTATTAATACTGTTAGTATTGGTGTTTTATGTTTTTTCATTGTGGTTATTCTTCAACAATTGTTTGTTGTTTTTAATCATCCTTCCTCTTCACATGTCATCCCTATGTGAGTAGCTTTATGAACGAAGACATTCCAGACGTGTTTCCAATGTGTCCATTCTCATTTTTAATAGATGACATGATGCTATTTAGCTGCTATCTCTAGCATTTCGAACGCCTAACCAGAATCTCTATCGTCGGTTCGTTTTCCTGTATAAAACACTGGATGAAAGTTTTAGGTGAAAGATTTTAGGATGAAACTCAATAGATAAGTGTAGTCTTTATTCAACAAGTCTCTGTCCGCCGTTACTTAAAAATCACTAGCTGCACGAGAGAGACTATGTGGTTACTCGTTCCGCTACAAGTAGCAGTTAAATCTCCATCAAATCAGATTCTACTACTTTAAAAAATGTATAGATTAGATGACTTAATCGATTTCCTTCAATTTCGATTGAGTATTTACTTGTTCGATGAACTGAACTGCTTGTTATTGAATTAACTTGTAAACTGTTGAACTTTCTGCTACACGTATACTCTTAATGTGCTATTCTCATAAAAGTTAAACTGAAACAAATTTTTAAAATGCTTCAGAATGTCCAGAAAAATTACTGTATACATGTAAAGGTATGTTGAAATGGTTCATTTTCGACCATCCACATTTACACCACTTGGAAGATATAGAAAATATTTGTCATGAAAACATCGAATCCATTTTTGTTACGCACGTCACACGAGGTAAATAAGAATTGTGACCGTAGACACTGAGGCTTTTTATGCTGCTCTAAAGGAATTCAGAGGACATAGGAGTTAACATTTTCGAATGAAAAAGGTTGGTTACTCTGTGAGTAGTCACACACGTCACACTTTTCTGATCAGGTCAAGTCAGGTCAGGTATGTGGGTATGCACCGTTGCAGCGTCTCGCTGCATTCACTAATTGTCGCTATCTACTTGGGTTGTCCCGGGAAACTCTCCGAGCAGTGTTACAGTCAGTCCCCATCTTAACGAGACACTTCCCCATCCGCTGTGGTCATGTGATATGTGGACGATTAACATGAGCTGTCACCCTAGCCGGATCCTTAGAGAACAGAGCATAATACGCAGGATCCAACACGGAAAATTGAGCTACATGACCAAAAAGTCTAAGCTGATGCTCCCGAATAATACAAGTGACAGGACACATCCCGGCTTCTGATACGAAATCCGACCAATGGTAATCTATTATCCTGCG
The DNA here is from genome assembly GCF_046866305.1 of Octopus bimaculoides. Classification (NCBI taxonomy): domain Eukaryota; kingdom Metazoa; phylum Mollusca; class Cephalopoda; order Octopoda; family Octopodidae; genus Octopus; species Octopus bimaculoides. The sequence continues at coordinate 152,199,572 of NC_142930.1, read as the reverse complement.
AAGCGTCTTGGTACCAAAGGAGTTCAGACTGTGGACAGTGTCCGAGTCTCGCAATACAGAGTTGGACTGGGAGGAACAGAGACTTGAAGACTCGAATCTTTGTTCTTTTACTCAGATATCGGCAACTCCAAACACTCTTGTCCAATGAGTCCAAAACTGAACCAGCACCCAATTTTCTTTTAAGACTTCGGACTCGCAGCAAATGCTATTATAGTTAACACTACGAGATAAGTGAAGTGGTCATCATCTTTGACATTCTCACCAGCTACAGTGACAGAAGAGATGGAGATCCCCAGGAAGCCGACGAAAGACTAGATCTTTGTCGTGACTCAAGAAACCCTAAGGCCAAGTGGTTCTGCATTCGCACTTAGGGGAAGCAGAGCACTCCTTAAGATATCCAGAGACTCAGTAATGATAACCGTCTCATCAACAAAATGCAGCTCAGTAATCCTGGTTTCACTAATGAGTACTCCACAACTCAATCAAGCCACCACCCGGCCAAGTAGCCAGTCTATACCGGCATTGAACAGAGTGGGAACCCAAACACAACTCGGACAGACCACAGATCTAACAGGGAAAAAATCCCATGTTGAGCCCCCAGTCCTAACTGCGTTCACTGAAACTGTATAGTTTTGGCTCCTCTTAAAAAATTCAACATATATTCCTGGTAATTTTTTTTGTTTAATACTTACCATAGCAGTAAAACTTTATTGTGAAATGAGAATTAATATAATTCTTGCAAATGTTCAAGACTTACATCTTTGATATTTCATAATTTGTGTTTCTTACTGTTACATACCTTGCACGAAGATAGTCCTTATGTAACACGTAGGTGGAATCAGCGTGACACAGTGTTTCACTAGGTTAAATCTTTAAATTAACGGTACAGTCCTTCTACAGGCTTCCACATAGATACCGTGTATCTACTGTCATTCAAAAAGCTTAGATCGATTTGAAGCTATTGTAAAAGATACATGTTTAAGATATGGTTCGAATTTAGGACTGAATACCTGGACTGAATACCTGGTGGAGTTTCTTCCAACTCTCTGTATCCTGATTTCAAATCCCACCGAACTAAAGCTTGTGTTTCAGCCTTTCGTGAGTCGATAAAAACGCACCAATCCAAGACGGCAGA
>NC_142930.1:152148437-152193437 GCF_046866305.1 Octopus bimaculoides | reverse complement strand
TTCCCCGAAAATAAAACCCGGTCTTATATTAATTATGCGTCCAATAAACGCACTAGGGTTTATTTTCGTGGGGATGTCTGATATTTTTGTGGAAAAATCCAAGACAAAAAAAGGCTCATGTCCTCGAGAAAAAGGAAAAGATTGTAAAAAGGAAACCCATATTTTTAATTATCAAAAGTTTATTTATTTGCTTATTGTTTTTAGTCAAGTACGAACATTTCGTCCTCTTCTGGAACATCGTCATAAATTATCAAACCTCGAACTTCAAACTTGGAAATCTATTTACTGTAGAATCATGGACCCCAATCTCTCATGTTTGGCAATATAACTTTCCTTATATGAACACTTTTTTGTCCAAGTACCCCGCTTGTAGTGCATTGGCAATGCAACTGTCGGTAATTTTATTCCATGAATTCTTCACCCAATTCACGACTTCTTGGAGGTTGGGTTTAACAAAGTTTCCACGCTGATTTCTCTCCATTCTGTGTTCGATATGTTCATTCAATTCCATCTGCAAATATTCCTTGAAGGGTTAGTTTATTACAAAATCTAATGTTTGTAGATATGAAGTCATTCCAGCGAGAATTGTCATGTGATGGATTCTTCTTTCAGAAAGGAAGGTTTTCATATCTTTTGCGCGATGAGTCCTGGCCGAATCCCAGACTAAAAGACCTCTTTGAGAACCACGTAAAACAAGTGGCGTAGTTAAATCAACCCATTTTCTTATAACAGCTTGTGTGCACCAAGCCTTTTCCGTTTCAAGGACATAAATACCTGAAACTCGTTCTATTTTCTCTTTTTTGCCCTTTGTGATGATAAGCGGTAGGACTTTGCTCCACCAAGACGAATTTCTAAAATTCAAGCACCTCTTGCACTTTCGTAACGCGTTGAGGCAACGTAGATTGATGAGGTACGTGTCTGTTCAATTATCGTTTTAGATCTTTGGCCCATAAATGCTGCTGTCTCATCCATAGCAATTATAATGGAGAGACTGTATTTAGAAAAGCCGATGCCATCATCGAAGGACTTGAATGCAAGTGAACGTTGAATCACTTCAGAATCCTCCAGCTTGAACAGTGTTGTCGATCTTCTTACAGAGAGTTCATATCACCGAAGAAAGTTATCCAACTAATGAGGTGATGCTTTGAAAATCGCTGGGGTTATATCCAACTGTGGTGCCATCGCAAGAGCAAATTCTTGAATATCAGCCCTGCGTGCAACAAAACCCTTTGTTCTTCTGTCAGCAATCCATCCCAAGGTGATATCTTCCAGCTCCGAAAATAACGGTTGTCGACCTGATTCACACTTGCGCTTCTTAGCACTTCCCTCATCCACCTGTCTGCTGAGATTATCGTTTTCGAACCATTCAGAGATCCAACACCTTCTTACAGAAAGCCGTACGATTCTTGTTATGTGACTCTTCCACAATTCCTTTCTTGTACTCCACGGATTAACTCTTTCTATTTGCTCTCATCTTGCTTGGGGGACAAGGGAGTCAAGCCAAGGAAATCAACTCCATGCATGCGTGCTTAGCGCAGACTTTAGCCAAGCTGCGGTAGTTGGTTTATTTTGCAAACATCACATGGTCTTACTAACAAGCTGATCCATTTTTGATTAGGTCTTACTTTCGGGGAAACACGGTATATATATGTATATACATACATACATATATATATATATATTTTTATAAGATCTGGTAATTAGTCATATATTAATATATTAATTAATATCGATTAATTATCAGGGGGCCAGCACATTTAAAGAATCAAAGAGATTCAGAAATATTATCTGCAATCTCAGGGGATTAAGGTACATTTTAAAAATAACGTCGACCACTAACGTGGACAATTAATGCGCTAGAAATAGATCACATTTTGTGTCTATTAAGACCTAAAAAGTTCTCAACATGAAATATAGCAGCATACCAAAAACGTGAGCGGGCAAGACATTTAAAATCACCTTAAAAAATCATTATTAAACAGGAACCAGGTTTCGGATTTAACAAATTCTTACCATTTGTCTATTCCTCATCAGCCTGATTTGTAATGTAGCAGCAATTTTCAGAATCGTATACATAGTTGCCCACCGCCATGTGTGCGCGTGCATATGGTTCTGCTAATTACAGCTTAATGGTAAAGTTCAAAAGTCTTCGTTTTGGCGCGCTAATTCCAGGAATATATCCGCAGAAACTATTTAGGTCTTAATCTCAGGGGATTAAGGTACATTTTAAAAATAACGTCGACCACTAACGTGGACAATTAATGCGCTAGAAATAGATCACATTTTGTGTCTATTAAGACCTAAAAAGTTCTCAACACGAAATATAGCAGCATACCAAAATGTGATCTATTTCTAGCGCATTAATTGTCCACGTTAGTGGTCGACGTTATTTTAAAAATGTACCTTAATCCCCTGAGACTGCAGATAATATTTCTGAATCTCTTTGATTCTTTAAATGTGCTGGCCCCCTGATAATTAATCGATATTAATTAATATATTAATATATGACTAATTACCAGATCTTATAATAATATTTACCCATTACTCATGTTCTCATTCTGAATATATTCGACGCAGTAAATAGTTTCTGCGGATATATTCCTGGAATTAGCGCGCCAAAACGAAGACTTTTGAACTTTACCATTAAGCTGTAATTAGCAGAACCATATGCACGCGCACACATGGCGGTGGGCAACTATGTATACGATTCTGAAAATTGCTGCTACATTACAAATCAGGCTGATGAGGAATAGACAAATGGTAAGAATTTGTTAAATCTGAAACCTGGTTCCTGTTTAATAATGATTTTTTTTAGGTGATTTTAAATGTCTTGCCCGCTCACGTTTTTGGTATGCTGCTATATTTCATGTTGAGAACTTTTTAGGTCTTAATAGACACAAAATGTGATCTATTTCTAGCGCATTAATTGTCCACGTTAGTGGTCGACGTTATTTAAAAAAAAAAAAAAAAAAAATATATATATATATATATATAAAGAAAAGAATGTGTGTGTGTGTGTCTGTCTGTGTGAATCCCTAAAACTCGAGAATTACACAACCGATTTCATTCAAATTTTACATATGCCTTACTTAGGGTCCATGCAGTGTCATGGGCAAAACAAATTTCAACTTCTTGCCTAATGCGAGCCCAGAACAATCTCTTATCCCTTACACTATTTCAGTATTACATCTCTATTGTAATGTGAGATAATACTTTCAGTTTGAAAGAAGTCTGTCCATGCATTTCAAAACCGCGTTACCGATTTTGACGTATGGGGTATCAAAAGATTCAGTACTATTTCGGCTACAAACTAAACTTAATTTCCACTCACATATCAGCATTTCAAAACTTTCACATAATAATCTTTTCCATAAACCAACTATCATAAACATCATATATGATGACAACGATGACGTCACATTTTCTATGTGTGTGTGCACCGTAAAAGACATCAATCATCACGACACACACCTTCACTCACCCAGTCTATCTCTTTCTCTCACACACGGGCACGCACACACACACACGCACACACACACACACACACACACACACACACACACACACACACACACACACACACACACACACACACGTCCGTTTCATATACACGTACATACATCTTTCACTTTCTCATCTTCACTTTCTTTCTCTCTGTCCTTTTCACTTTCTCTTCTTTCAATTTCTGCTCTCTTCAAATAAATTTTTACGGAATGAGCAGGAGAAACACAAAATGAGAAAACAACAGAAACAGGAGAAAGAAACAGAGACAGAAGACTGGAGGTAAAACTCTTGACAAAAAACAATGAGGTGGCAGGTCCAAGGTATATAAAAATACACATTTACCGTTCAATTACCACTAAATAATTTTCGCAGCAGTTGCAAGGTATTTGCAGTTATATATTTACCCTTCAATTAACATTTAATACATGTATTCAATATATACATATAGATTAAGAAATGTATCTATCGTAATTATTGTGACATTTATCCTTAAATTAGCAGTTCATACATGTGCTTCTATTTGGTTAATTTATGCTGCATCCAAAGATAAAAATATACAACATACATACAACTGCTTACAAAAATAGGGATTAATGTATCATTTCTTTCTATGTTCATAGTTTTTTGTTTACAATATTGAAAAAAAATGCCACCAAAGAAAAGACATAATCTCTCCAGAAACAAGTACAAAGCAAGGAGGTTTGTAGAAAACCGAAGGCGAGAGTCTGAAGTGAGAAGCGAGATGAGATTTTCTCAAGATCAGCAAAGGCATGCTGCAGCACGTCAGGCGGAGTCTCAAGAGAGAAGGGAGATGAGACTTTCCCAAGATCAGCAAATGATCTAGCACTTAATGCTAGATCATTAAATCAATGTTTTAATGATTAGACAGAGGTCCAATAGAATAGCTCTCAGAAACAGGCTACGTACAAGTTCGTTCTTCACAACTCCTGAAGCTGCTTTCAGATATGATCCATACCATTCTTATAAAAATGGTAACTCTGTCCAAATTGGTGTGCTAAATACAAATTGTCGCTCCTGTAGAGGTTAGAAATTTTCAAATGAAACAAATGGTATGTGCTGCTCAGGTGGTCAGGTAATATTGCCAACACTACTAGCTCCTTCTCAACCTCTTATGGATCTTCTAGAAGGCACTTCTATCCAGTCAAAGGATTTTCTGAACAATATCAGACAGTACAATTCTGCATTTCAAATGACATCGTTTACTGCACCTAAGATAGTTAAACATGAATTTACGCCGTCAAAGTTCAAGGGCAAGTCTATAACCTCATTGGTTCCCTGTTACCGACAAATGAACAACCACAGTTCCTCCAAATTTACTTCATGAGTGATATAGGACAACAAACCCGAAGGAGGTGTCAACATTTCAGATGACGGATCGTGTTTGACACAGCGCCGACTGCTGAAAAGGAGAGTATATCCGCCGACAGCTTTCGGTGCGTTCAAAAATCACATAACCCCCACCCCAATTTTCCATGACAGGTTAGGGCCTGAAATACTCCAAACGGACACATAGCCTGTTGCTTAGTCGAATTAGCGCATCATTTACTCCACAAATGTGTTGTTGTCAATGTTGCACTTTCCCATATCACCTGTTTCAACATAACTGTAATATATTATATACAAACTATGCCATTTTAATCCCGAGCAACGCGCCGGGTATCTCTGCTAGTATATATATATATATATATATATATACACACTATAGTATCTCCCGTCGTAGAAGACGACGTATAAATGTTCAGCTTTTGCTGAACGAAGCTAACACATGATTTGTCTATAGTGACCAAATGTATGTACTGTACATTAGCTCAATCCCTTGATGAAATCGACGGTGCTGTAACAGATGCACAGTATACCACATGTCAGGTGTCGAAGTGATCACAGAATAACATGAAATGAAGTGTTTTGCTCGAGAACAATAAAATAAAGTACCAGTTAAATACTGGTGTCGATTTAATTTACTTAGCCCTTTTCCCACAAAATCTTTAACCTTTGCTTATCAAAGAAATTGTTACTATTGTTGTTGTTGTTGTTATTATTATTATTATTATCATTATTATTATTATTATTATTATTATTATTATTATTATTATTATTATTATTATTATTATTATTATTATTATTATTATTATTATTATTTTATGTTTGACTTTTGTTTTGCATTTGTACAAGTTGGATCCAAGTCTCACCCAGAGACCTCAAGAGACAACAAGTTAGAAGTTCATGTAGGTGTTATGCCTAGGGTACCATATATTTGGATTTGTACAGTTTTGTTCAAGTGAATGTTTAAGAAACCATAAGAAAATTATGTGTTTGCTTTAAAATTTGAGATCACGTAGACAGTATTTTACGTTTATTATTGTTATTATTATTATTATTATTATTATTATTATTATTATTATTATTATTATTATTATTATTGTTGTTGTTGTTGTTGATGTTGTTGTTGCTGTTATTATTGTTATTATTATTACTAAGGCGGTGAGCTGGCAGAATCGTTAGTACGCCGGGCAAGATGCTTAGTGGTATTTCTCCAGTTTTTACGTTCTGAGTTCAAATTCCGCCGAGGTCGACTTTGCCTTTCATCCTTTCGGAGTCGATAAATTAAGTACCAGTTACGAACTGGGGTTGATGTAATCGACACCCCCTCCCCAAAACTGCTGCCCTTGTGGCAAAGATTTGAAATCATCATTATTATCATTAAGGTGGGCAGCTGGCAGAAACGTTAGCACGCCGAGCAAAATACTTAGCTGCATTTCGTCTGTCTTTATGTTCTGAGTTCAAATTCCACCGAGGTCGACTTTTCCCGTCATTTTTTCGGGGTCGATAAATTAAGTACCAGTGAAACACTGAGATCGATATAATCCACTAGTCCCCTCCCCCAAAATGTCAGGCCTTGTGCCTATAGTAGAAAGGATTATTATGTGATGAAAACTCACATCATATTTTGCTGGGTATGATGGAATGTGTCAGCTGTCCACAGCCAGCAGACTAAGGTGACTCTTGTTTACTGGTCATGCCTCAAAAACCCCGCGAAGAATTTTTGCAGTTCCAAGCAATGCTGATTTTTGTAGGTGTTCTGCCTTCACACTTGCACCAATCTTTTTCAGTCATGTTGGCAGTTGAGTGCTGATACTTCCAAGTGCGTCAATTACTATTGGTATCACGTCTACTCTCCTCATCAACCACAACCATCATATTTTCCACTTCAAATCGTCATAGTTGTTTATCAGATTAAAATACCTTGTTGTATAATGCCAATTTACTTCCTGAGATCAAATCCTGCCGAAGTTGACTTTACATTTCATTCTTCCGAGAGCTATAAAATAAATACCTATCCAGTACCGAGATCGATCAAGTCAATTATACCTTATTCCAGATTGTAAGACAGTGGATTGACAGTACTTGTTGAGCTGTTACCAATATTATTAGTAAAATGGTGGATGATAGACTCAATAGAGAAATCCTTATTCTGATAGATAAAATAGTAGCAGCATGGTAGAATTGTTAGGGCGGCATTTTGTTCTGCCTCCTTCCGGTCTGGATTCACATACCATTGAAGCTGTTTTTGTATTTCGTCAGTCAGGAAACAGTAAAACACTTGCTGCTCATATAATAGGGATCCCACTTGGTTTCAGTCACCTGAGCCGCCTGCTAATTGAATTATAGCGTAAGTGGATGAGTATTCAACAAGCATATATATATAAATACCTTTAACTCTTTTATTGCATAAATCAGATTTCTTCATTGAAAATTTCAATGCTCTTTACTGTGGAAAGCAATTTTATATATCAGTATATTGTTGAGGAATTAAGATATTTGAGACATGTCAAGTTTATTGAAGCAATGGGACTTGCAGAAAATACCAATTCTAAAGGGCTTCTACACCGCTTCCGTCTAATCAATGTCACCCACAAACCTTTGATCGAGGCGAGGCTATAGTAAAAGACACTAGTTGAAGATGCCACGTTGTAGGATCAAACTCGGGACCTGGTGATTGCAATACGAACTTCTTAATTATTCGGCTATGCTACGTCTACAAGTTATGTACTAGGTTTGATTTAATCACCTAAACGAACGTCTTCCACACAAAAATGTATTGTGGCCATGTGCCTAAGTTAGAAATATTTATTTTGTAGCTTTACGAAGACACTATCGGTCTGTAGAGTTTACTTTATCCTTTAGTCAGGAGAGAAGGCAGTGACATTGACTGTTTATGGATTTTCCCAGACTTGTGTAAAGAAAGGATGAAGGTATTCTCAAGAAGGAGACCTTCCCAAATGCTTGCAATAGAGTATACTCCACTAAAAACACTCAAGGCGCTAGACAGTGCTGCTAAAATATATCATTTAAATAAGCCATGGCAAGATTTGAACTCAGGACGCAAAAAGCCAGAAGAAACACCATAAAAAAATCGATCCCAAGATTATGGAAGGCAAAATTAACGTCGGTAGAATTTGATATCAGGATACAGAGAATCAGAACAAATACTGCAAGTATTTCTGTCTGACGCTATAACAACTTTGCCTCTTCATCGTTGATAACACGTATTTTGACATAATATTCCTTGCAGACATACACAACATATATAGTTCCATTTTTTTCCAATTAATGATTACTGAATTTTAGCAAACAATTGATACTATCAAGACATTAATTGCTTCAAGATCGATAAAATACGTATTTCTAATAGATTCATGCACGAGATATAACTGTGTTACTGGAACAAGTGTAGCATTTTGTTGTTTTGTTGTTGTTGCTGCTGGTTGAGTTACTACTAATTTTATATATTCTTATTTTTTTCTGTAGCAGCAAGCTCACCTCTATGCAACTCAGAGATATACATTTTTGTCTATGTGCAAATGTGTTGAGAGAAAAACTTCACATAAAATGTATGCTGTGGTTAGTAGTATACTATTTTTTATGTGTGCAAATACATGATGCCAGTTTGTGATTTTATCTCTGTTCATCTTTGTTTCTGTTGTAATGGGGCTATTATAACAGCTTAATGTACTAATCTCACGCATATAGTTTACCACAATCTTAAAATCCCTTTTATTGTCATAGTTCTCAACTAACACTTTGAGAGCAATATTCTGATCGGAAGAGATCAATATGTCGATATTTCTTCTTCCCAGTTATAACAATAATACCTGGGAAGTGTTCTCTTATTTTCTTTTTCAGTTTACGCAAGTTTGCCCCAGGGTGTTGTAACTTCATTATTTTCAGCGGCAGTTATTGTTAAGTGTTTACACTATTTGAATGGTGAGCTAAGAGAGGGCTCCCATCATCGTAGTGATCCGTGATTCTAAGAAACCTTGGAAAGGCCAATCGATGCGCATCCTCACTGCTTATGCAATTCCTTCCCAGGACTTTGAAAGATTTGCTGCAGAGAGAAAGCTAAAGCAAAGAGTTACCTATGACGTTATGCAACAGTTTGAAGCTGAACGCACCGAGCAAAAGGATGAACGAACAACGTGTCACGAATGCCATATTCAGTCACCAAATACAATAGAGTTCTTCAACCATGTCTGGCTTGTCCTCGGATCTGTCTCTTTCGTATTATTCTATTTACGTACTCACTAGGGGCTTGGTGGCACTGGAGGATGTAGAAGGATAACTGCGTCGCCGAATCGATGACCAGCCATAACCAGCCAGCTAGCCAGCCAACCAGTCAGCCATCCATCCATCCAGCCATCCATCCATCCATCCAGCCAGCCAGCCAGCCATCTCGTCAGCTAGTCAAGCAGCCATATTGTCTGCCTAGATTTAGTAGTGTTTATTATCCAAAGAATATGCTTCTTACCCGATCTAAAAGTGAATAGTCTGAGACGATGTAGTCAATCGTCTTGTGGTATTAAACACTGTCTGTCTGTCTCTCACTCTGTCTCGGACTCTGTCTGTCTCTCTTTCTCTCTCTCTTTCTCCCTCTCTCTTGATTGGTTATAATTTGGATGTAGTTTCATGCTTTGTTAACTCTTGTGTTCTGCAGCAATTATAAAACTTCTCTGAATTTTTAGATGGGTTTAGTAACTCATTTTTTTAGTATGTTTCACACTACCCGACTCCTGTGCAGTCAGACTGGGGAGGAGTCCCTATTTTAGCTCGTCTTGCAAGGGTTTACTGTGTCACTTCTGTTTCCTGTTTTATTTCTTTTCAATTCTCTTTTCTGTCAGTGACTACTTCAATGTTTCCACTCTTTGTCCTCTAATTACTTTCTTATTTAGGGCAAACATAAATTGATGATACAATTTTAATGAAATACAGTGTGTATCTTTATTTGCAACATAACCTAGCAAATACAGTATCTTTTTCAATGGATATTATCTACTCTGGAAAGGCCAAAAGTTAAAATGAAGACTAAAACAGAACTGTTCCCATCTGAGCTGGGTAGAAGTTTGCTTTTGGCACCATTTAAAAACTGTTTTACAAAAATTGTTGAGTTTACATTAATTTTCAATGTAACTTTATCAGAGAAGCATTAAGAGCCAATAACAAGAAAGGGTCGTAGCATTAGATACTCGTGCACTTCTTTAAAAGATAACAGATTATTATATTTTTTGTACACATGAAATGAATTCAAAAAGATAAATAGAATTTGTAAAAAAAATAAACATTTACAGTACAGCCGGCTCACTTAAAAAATAACCAATTACTACACTTTTATAGACAGTAATATCAATATAAATAATTCCACCGATACGTTTAACCACGATAATAACAGAAAAACATACATGCAGATTTTACCAAACGAAAGAATCCTGAAATTGTTTGTCAGCATTAGAAGAAGAAATTTAGCCTGTCATTTGCTAACGCTACCAGAAACAGACAGATTCTAGATATAAACCATTTAACTGAGAAAGAAAACTGTTTGACTGTATTATGTAACCAATGCAAACGTGTTTTGCTAGAAGCCACAACACAACTGCAAAGAAAAAAATAGATAAAGAAAGATAACTTATTTTTGCATCTCCAAAGGTTACATTCCTGAGGTGTCAAATATCTTTCTTACAGGCATTGATGTGCCGTGCAAAATTTTTCAGAAGAGTCAGGAAATTCACCTCGATATCTTCACCTAATCATTTAAACATTTTGCAAACGTCCTTATAGCTACAATTACAACTGAAACGACGAAATTTTACGGCATTTCCCAATTCTCTGATGTTCATGTTTTAGGTTTCAGTATGTTTGTATTTTCTCAAATTTTTACCTACAACTTTAATATCAGACAGGTAAGCAATATTGCTAAAGCAACACACTCTTTCCTTTTCATTGAGTATCACAGTATCACAGAAATCGTCCCATTCGCCTACCTGCTTGAATTATCACATTCCATAGCACTTTTGCATGATCTTTTTTAAGGACGTGTTGTTTTATGGTCTTAACATTTTACACATGTTCAAATACAATTTTTTTTACAAATTCCCAATGCACGATTTTAACAATTTTGTCATGTCTCCAGTTCTTATAAATTCTCTGAGTAAGCATTCTACATTCAGAAGTAACATGTACAACCAATTCTCTTTCATTACACATTCTACATGCAGCCAAAATGTCTTTTTTATCTGTTTGTTTGATGTATCATATTCTGACTGATTGATTTACGCATCTACGATTAACCCGTCTTTCTCTTCAAAAACTCCATCTTTAAGCATTGAAATGATTTTTGGTTTCGATACTCTTCAGTACTTTGAGTAGAATTTTCAAGTAAACCTTTCTGCTCATATCGTTGCTTTCTAACTCCAAGAAAGTCGACTTCTCCGTTCATTTAGCTTAACATTCCCCCACTCTTACTGCTACCAAAGGTACCACATCACTGTCAGCAATGTCTACTTTTTTCTACCTACTCCTGTTATTAGTTTTCTGTCCTTATCAATCAGATCCATCCATCTTTTCTGTTGGAATACAATGTCAACATCCGCTCGAGAGTGTAAGGCTCACTTGACTGTCAACAATTTCCTTGTTTTTCTATCTACCATCTGAAACTGACACTCGCATTTTTCTGCTCTTTTGGTAAATTTATTGTCAATCTCATAGCATTTCTTAATATTTTAAATTCCATTGACTCTTTCAATAACCGATACCTTAATGGTATCGACGGAAATCCTCCCATATTTAGCGTTCAACTGACAATATTGCAATTATAATTCATTATTGGAAGAGCTAAAGTATTGATACCGATCGCCTTATTTATTTTCTTTTTCCTTTTTGGCATTTGCTGTTGTTTTCCCTATCAATCAATTATTATTGTTGTTGTTGCTATTATTATTGAGTGAGAGAGCAGTGCATGCCATCAAAGTTACACTGGGGTAAAATATAAGTAGCCCAGTATACACATCATGACTACTCGCCTGGTAAGAGTACGCCAGGCACATGCATCACAACCATATGTGCTCCACATGGTGACCTTATATCAAGATAAACAGTGCATGACCTTGCAAGTGGGGCCCTGTTAGAATTTTCTTCAAGTTGAGTAGCTCATCCCGCTCAAAAGGTCCCTGAATAAGGTTTGTTTAAGGATGTTGAACGAAACACCCATGTTTTCACAGGTGAATAATTGAAACTCCAAAGAATTCCTCTCAAGACATGGCTATGGTGCTTCCCCACTACTTCTGCTCGTGATCAGAGATGCACATATCGTCAGTCACCAAGGGACATGCTCAACTGGTTAAGATCAAACAAATGAAAAGCAAATCTGTGGTACTGAGCAGAATATCTGCTGTAGCCCGTCTTTACCAAGATTACATTGCAATTAAATATATCTCTTCACTTTCACTTGGAACGTAACATGTTATATATAAACGACAATACACTTCTTTCGTTCGATTTTCATCAATGAGATGGGCTTAATTTTCCACTGCACGTAAACGTAGATAGGATAACGGTATTTACGATGATATTGAGCTCAGTAACATATATTCTGTTCAAGATAAATCGAAGTGTGTGTATGCGTGTGTGTATGTCTGTGTCTATGTGTCTGTGTGTGTGCGTGTATTAAGATTTACAGGCATAATTTAGCCAGTAATATTTCATTGCTTTTTAGCGGGGAGACCAAACTGATAGTTTGATAATCCGCTAAAATAAACATTAAAAATCGAAAGGAGAAAATAAACAGCTTTGCAAGTTTAACTCAGTGTTTATTGAACAAGAGAGGCGCGAAATTTAAGAAGCGACTTGTTCGAACATACATGTCTGTGAGGAGACATAATCAAGAATAGCAAAAATCAACTATACCGAAAGAACTGGTAATACATCCATTACAAGTGTTCTATGAAGAGAACATAAGATTGCTGCGTAATTCAACATGAATGTGAAGCGACATTAAACATCGTATAAGGTAAATGAAGGTTTCTGTAGTCATATTCACTTAGTGAGTTTACATGCGTGAGGATGAATTATGAGGTTGTCCTTGTCGGTGTTAGTTGTAGTAAGAGCTGGTAGTGGCGATATCGGTGGTGATGAATTTCGTTGTGTCGTAACGCAGAGAAAGCGAGCGAATAGCTTCCTGGTGGAAAACGCAAGCTGGACTCCCTAAGTGGAGAAAAACTGATCTATTTAAGGTAATTGGTGGGCTCCACAGAAGTGTGTAAGGTTTTTTTCCGCCAAGAGAACACGTGATCCATTTGAGCGCATCTGATTGGTTGACCGGGTAATTTGGCATAATTATTTAGGGGACGAATTGCGCCCCAAAAAACTAACTAATCAGAGCAAATGGTTACAACATGATCTTTATAGCTAACTGTTCTCTGCTACGTCCAAACAACAACTATAAATAAAAGGGAGGGAGAATAGTTTGAAATTTATGCACACACACACACACATACACGGGTTTCTTTTAATTTCTGCCTATCAAATCCACTCACAAGGCTTTGGTTGGTTCGAGACTATATTAGAAGACAGCTACCCAAGGTGCCACGCAGTGGGAATGAATTTGGAACCGTATGGCTTGGAAACAAACTTCTTACCACACAACCACGCCTGCACCAATATATATATGTGTGTGTGTGTACATATATATATATATATATATATATATATATATATATATATATATATATATATATATATATATATATGTAGTGAAACTAACACCTCGATCGCCATTACATACGAAACTACCTATCGCCATTAGATACAAAACTGCTATCGCCATTCTTCTCATTTAAATATAAACAAACGCGAACGTAGCGGAAAACATCAACCTTGTCATCACGTGACTTATCATTATTCGAATCGGCAACTTCTTCGAACCGTTCCCGCCAGAACGCAAACTGACCAATCACAGCCCTTAATAAGGTCACGTGATAGTGTTTTTCTGCTACCGTCTTGGAGCCGATAATTCGCTATAAATAGATCAACTCATACCCAACAAATTTGTCTCGGTTCAGTTTCTCTTAGAAACTGTTCCGTGTACCACACAACAGCAGCAGCAACAATCAGCCAGCGACCACTTCAACAGCTTCGTCCAGCCAACGATGACCACCGCCGTCGCCACATCAGCAACACGAGTCTACGACTACTGACCAGCATCATCGTCATGACCAACACGATTACTACTAACCAGCATCAATCCCCACCAGCGTCAACACGACTTTCTATGTACACCAATCCAAACCACCGCGGCACATCTCTCTCTTCGATTCTGTTAGGTGACTTAGCTTCACCACGATAATAAACAGACAAGAGATTTCAGCCTGCGATAAACGTCTGTCCTCAAGGCCCTGGCATCGAAGCCAAAACACAACTAGTGATAAGCTCTGCCAAACGACGAACGATGAACATCTGTATAACAAGAATCACGGCCCGGCATGGATGCCACGACATCACAACTAGTGATCAGCTCTGCCACACACAACCTCAACTCACTTCTTTCACATACAGACTCATACTATTGTGTACTAAAGAACTGGTATAATTGCTCACGTGTTATTGACTCTCTTTCCATCTGCTGTAATAACTCACATACACATACATGTATCACTCACATACATACTTTTCTTTGTACGACGGCCTGTCTTTGATTATGTTCTTATATGTCGCATTCACACTCTCACATAGACATACATCTTTTACGCCGCAATAAATATCTCTGTTATTCATCTTATACGGTTGCCTTCTATAGTCTTCATTACTGGTATTTACGAATTCACATATGTTATCGTAGTATAACATATCATGTATATCATCTTTGATATATATATTTTTGTGTTCGACCGTGTGACACGTTTAAATAAAAGGAGTCCTCTATTTTTCCATCCGTCACCATTTCTCCTTTTTGAGTTCGCACGGTCGTCCTTAAAATATATATATATATATATATATATATATATATATATATATATACATATATTTATACACATATATATATATATGTATATGTATATATATATATATGTATGTATGTATGTATGTATGTATGTATGTAGATATGTATAATAATCTGATAGCTCTGCGTCGGCTAGACTTGAAAAAAATATGGAAAAAAGTGAAAGGGGTACAGTGAACTTGTCGTGAGGAGTGGAATATCCAACGTTTCGGATTAAATCCTTCGTCAGGGGGATGAGAAAAAGAGAAGAAAAAGAGAAAAAAGTCAAACAGATTTTACCTCCTCTCAGCTTTAAAAACTGGCTGCTAGTTTTTCAAGCTGAAAGGATGTAAACTCTGTTTAACTTTTTCCTCTTTTCTTCTCTTTATCTCTGCCCCCTAACGAAGGATTGAATCCGAAACGTTGGATATTCCACTCCTCACGACAAGTTCACTGTACCCCTTTCACTTTTTTCCATATGTATGTAGTATGTATGTGTGTGTGGCTGGGTTGTAAGACGCACTTTGGGCAAGTGTCTTCTACTATAGCCTCGAGCCGACCAAAGCCATGTGAGTGGATTTGGGTGACGGAATCTGAAAGAAGCTCGTCGTATATATATATATATATATATATATATATATATATATATATATATATATATATATATATATATATATATATATATATATATATCAACTTTAAATAGAGCTCAAAATTGATCCGTTGAAAATACTTTATTACAACAACAATAACAATAATAATAACAAATAAATAGACCTATGTACAGTTCGATAGAACATCCAGAATGATTAATACATATCATAAAATATTATAAAATATTATAAAACATAGGATACTCCATCTCCTCAGGGTCCCATTATTATTGCTATCATCACCATCATTATTATTAGCAATACACATCCCCCCAAAAAACAGAAACCATTCAAATCTAATTTTCATAGTTGACCCATGAAAATATACAAAACAGGATGAAAAAGTAATAGATGGTACACAACTTTCCATCCCAAATGTGCAATATATATATATATATATATATATATATATGTATGTATGTATGTATATCTATGTGTGTGTATGTGTTTTTGTGTCTCTGTCCCTCACCACCGGTTGACAACCTGTATTAGTGTGTTTACGTCCCCGTAAATTAGCGGTTCGGCAAAAATGACCGATTGAATAAGTACCAGGCTTGAAAATTAAACAAGTATTGGGGTCGATTCATTCGACTAAAAAAAAATTCAAGATGGTGCCCCAGGTTGGCCGCCGTCTAATGACTGAAACAAATAAAAGACATATATATATATATATATATATATATATACTCATAAACGCACACACAAACATACTACATATCTATATTATGTAATTTTGCATATATATATATATATAGATATATATTATACATATATATATACTCACACATATGTATACGTAAGCGTAAGTGTGTATATACATATATACATACACACATACATATATGGAGGGATACATACATACATATATGTACACACACATACATATATATACATATATATATATATATATATATATATATATATATATATATATATATATATATATATATATATATATATATATATAGAGAGAGAGAGAGAGAGAGAGAGAGAGAGAGATTTGTAGCTGGACGTATTTGGAATATATCTCATTAAATCACCCTTTTTGTTAACGTCAAGCAACCACTCAATATCTTATTGTCGTATTTTCTGTAGTCAAAGTCGCCATATTTCTACCTCATTTCACTTTGATATGCTTCAGATACACGCATGATCGCAATGATTTTTCTCTAAAAAAAAATTCAAATTGAACATTAACCATACAAATCTGACTTAATTACCATTATATAGCCATATCATATATGCCGTTATATATGTCGAGGAAGATTAGTAAAATAAATGTTTAAATTCACTTGCTCCTTTTATTTTTCTTTCTATTTTTTCTCATTTACAGCATATTATTATTAAGCGATAGGAACCAGTGCAATGGCACTAGTTCTTTCTATCTTCCTCTTTTTTATTGTGATTATCTGCACCAAGCAGACGGCGAGCTGGCAGAATCGTCAGCACAGCAGACAAAATGCTTAGCGGCATTTCTTCCGGCTCTTTACATTCTGAGTTCAAATTTTATCCGGTCAGCTTTGCCTTTCGGCCTTTCTGGCTCAAGTACGGGAATCGATGTAATCGACTTGACCTTCTCCTCAACATTGCTGGCCTAGTGCCAAAATTAAAATTATTTGCACCTAGTCCTTGCCATTCTTCTTCTTCTTCTTCTTCTTCTTCTTCTTCTTCTTCTTCTTCTTCTTCTTCTTCTTCTTCTTCTTCTTCTTCTTCCTTCTCCTCGTCCCCCACCAGCTGCGCCTCAGTCTACTCCCATACGTTTCACATACGCCCACACGTAATGTACATCATACGATTTCATCAATAAATAAATGCAAGAATAAAAACATACTACACATGCCAGTTGGGAAATCGACATTAAATTCCATGGTTATTGGCAAACTAAATTATCCATACCTCCTTTAATGGTCGTTATTTTCCGGTCTTGATTTTCTTGGTTGGTCGCTAACATACGCATGTAGTTTCTGAATGACTGTCATGGCGTAGTCTTTGTTTTCTTTACTATGGAACGTTCAGAAAAGAGAATCCTATAACGTAACAGTAATAGAGGGCCTCAATGTATTTACTCTACCAGCTAGAAATAGCAGCCAAATCTCTTCATCTTTAGAAAGAAGAGGGATACACTCTAGAATGTAGTCCTTGAGCAGGGGTTCTCAATTGTGGATCACTTTGGTTTATTTATATTTCTATGGACTAAAATTAATGCAACTAAGTTTTAAAAATCAAACTGAGAAAATATAATTTTTTCTATTACACTGAACAACAAAAAAACCTTTTTTCTGGTACCTGGAATATTTCAACGAATTCTTAAGGGATTTTGCCGGCTAAATTCAAAACTAACTTCAGTTTTTCTCTACCAGGTCTAGTTTTTTGATTAGACCTGACAGAGTAAGTATTTTATTTATGCAAGAGGCATATAATTTGAATCAATAAAAAGAGCGTAACACAAAACAAAACAAAGTACAAATAAAAATTCAAATTTGAAAACGCACATTGGCAAAGCTTTTTGGCAGAAAATTCAAGGAATAAATGTACGCTTCTTTGTGCACCGGCCATGGTGAGCAACAGGAGTATCTCATTTTAAACACCAGCAATAGTTTGCCATCGCCACAGTGTCTTAACGTCCTTGGTACCGAGTTTCAATCTCTTTGATATCCTGATGAAATCGTTCGTCTTGTTCATAGCTAACATCGAAATTTTCAGGAAAACGATCAAGATGACTAAAAAGATATCACGAAAAGTTGATATCAAGTGGGTAACAAGGTCTTTATAGTTTTCACTTTTGTGTTTCCCAAGGAAATTTTGAACTACTTCTGCAAAGGCTAACCAAGCTGATGCTTCATTTTCGCTTCTCTTTTTCACGAAATATGTGTCCTTCAAGAGCTTACTGTTCCATCAAAAATCTCTGCTTTAAGTTTTTCAATCGCCATGTCTGGAAATACACTGCGGATATACTTGAAGCATTCCATAATTTTATCAAGAGCTTTGATGAATTGCTTGCAGACACTATGCGGTGCCCAATATTTATCTTGGTCACCCAGCTTGACCTCAAAATATGCCATAAACCCTCTTTCAACAAAATCAGTGATGTTTTTTGGATTTTTAGGTAATGTGTATTCTCCACAAACATAACAAAACACATTTGGAGAATTAACGCAACACTTTGAAGAGGACATCTTGCTCATTTTCTGTTGCTTAGTTCACCACCACACCTAAAAAGTATGGAAACCCCCCCCCAAAAAACAACAACTTAGAATTAGAATAAGGTAACGAACACTGCGTACAGGACGTACACACACATATATATATATATATAGTTACTATAGGAATGTTCAATAACTTAAAAACTAGATCTGACAGATCGAAAAGGTTATATTTGGATTCTGGAGACCGATTTTGTATAGGAATGATGTTTATTTCCTAAACACTAAGAACCTTGTAGACTAGTGTTATAGGCACAAAGCCTGAAATTTTGTGGGATGGAGGTAGTCAATTACATCGGCCCCAGTGCTCAAATGGTACTTATATCATCGATCCCGAAAGGATGAAAGGCAAAGCCAGTCTCGGCGGAATTTGAAATCAGATTGTAAAGGTGGGCGAAATACGGGTGTGATTCTTCCAACTCGCCGCCTTAAACAAAACAAATATAATCAGAAAGAGACTTCCGTTGGTCATGGTTGACTGTGTCTCTTCACATGTATCTGCAGGCCTGGGCAAGATTTTTTGTGTGTGTTTGTGTAAGACTGGTATTTGACCATGTATGTAAGCTTCCCTTTTCCGAGCTACTAATATTGATCGAAGAAAACACCGCCACCTTATGGCAGCTACTGCTAGGCACCCATATCGTCAGAGGAATTGCAATCAGAATATAAAGAATACCTTGTCGGACACTCTAAAAGCTCTGCAAACCTGCTAACCGGATTGGTATTATTTAATCGACCCCTGGTCAGATGAAAAGCAAAATTGACCTCGGTAGCATTTGAACAAGGAGTGCAGAAAGCTGGACCAAATAGCGTGATGTATTTGTTCCAACGCACAACGAATCTGCCAACCCTCGCCTGATTTAATTAATTATCAAATACTTGTTACTCATTTAGGCTCAGGACCAGCAGTCCTAGTAAGTGACTGTTAGTTTATATCATCGGCCCAGAGAAAATGAAGGACAAAGTCGAACTTGTGAGATTTGAGCCCAGGACGTTTGTAGCCTAATAGAAAACAATTAAAGTAGGCAAATAACGGAACACATAGAGACAAACTTTTATCTTTAATACTACTGTACATTACGATGAACAAGTATATAAGTAGATACCAAGATTTTAGCTCAAGATTCTGGGTTAGGTCTATATTTTCCACATAGGCCGACTCTCAAACATATAGTATACCGCTGGTAGGTCAAAACTTAATTCTAAACGAGGATAGATCATAGCAAACTGTGGAAAAACATTTAGTATGGCCATAACCTTATATCTCTATTTACTCTCTTTTTCTCGTTTCAGTCAGTTGACTGCGGCCATGCTGGAGCACCGCCTTTTAGTCGAGTAAATCGACCCCAGGACTTATTCTTTGTAAGCCGAGTACTTATTCTATCGGTCTCTTTTTGCCGAACCGCTAAGTTACGGGGACGTAAACACACCAGCATCGGTTGTCAAGCGATGTTGGGGGGACAAACAGACACACAAACGTATACACACACATACACATATATATATATACATATATACGACGGGCTTCTTTCAGTTTCCGTCTACCAAATCCGCTCACAAGGCTTTGGTTGGCCCGAGGCTATAGTAGAAGACACTTGCCCAAGGTGCCAAGCAGTAGGACTGAACCCAGAACCATGTGGTTGGTAAGCAAGCTACTTACCACACAGCCACTCCTGCACCTATGATATTTAAAATGAAATATCGATGATATTTAAATGAAATATCGATGATATTTAAATGAAATATCTTTCTCTATAAGGCGGCGAGCTGGCAGAAACGTTAGCACGCCGGGCGAAATGCTTAGCTGTATTTCACCTGCTGCTACGTTCTGAGTTCAAATTCCGCCGAGGTCGACTTTGCCTTTCATCCTTTCGGGGTCGATTAAATAAGTACCAGTTACGCACTGGGTCGATATAATCGACATAATCCCTTTGTCTGTTCTTGTTTGTCCCCTCTATGTTTAGCCCCTTGTGGGCAATAAAGAAATAAGAAATACTTATTGGTATTTCGTCCGTCCTTACGTTCTGAGTTCAAATTCCACTGAGGCCGACTTTACCTGTCATCATTTAGGAGTCGATGAAATAAGTACCAGTTGAATAGTGGCGGGGGAGGCAATGTAATCGACTTAACTGCTGCTGAATATAAAACCCTCATCCCGCTGCAAAGTAATGTCGAGCCAATGTGACAGAGTAGGCTCATTAAACTAGTATGAACTAAAGCTCAAATTCACAGTCTACACACCAAACCGTGGGTTGCGTAGAGGGATCATACTGAGGCCTTTGGCCAGCAGTGGACTGGACATGGACAAACCAATTCAATCCAATCTTTCTCAGTATGGGTTATAATAACGCATAGCAAATACCTATAACATAAACCTAATCCTATAACATATACCGATAGATATATTGTTACTCTAGGCTAGTGTTGGCAATCTTTCTGAGAGCCTGTGCCCAAATTACCAATAATATTCTGAAAAATTATTTCACGTGCCCGTGGAAATTTTACAGCATATTATCAAGATTATTGTTAGTAGTTGTATTTTACGAAAAACTTCCCCCACCCTACAAAAATTTCAGTTGCAGCAATATGAGGGAAAAATGAAAACTAATGTAAGAATACATACATACATACATACATACATACACACACACAATAGGGTGAAAATAATACAAAAAGACCGGCTGTCTTTACTTGCACCAGCAATATCTCTTTGCATGTCAGTTTCACAACCAATAACTTCAATGAAATATTGATAGATTAATGCTATAGTACTATTACGTAATGTAAGAGTTACTACATTATTTCTCTCTCTCAAGTACCAGTTGAGTACTGGGGTTGATGTAATCGACTTGCCCCTTCCCTCAAAATTTCAGGCCCTGTGTCTACAGTAGAAAAATTATTTCTCTTTCTCTCTCTCTCTCTCTCTCTCTCTCTCTCTCTCTCTCTCTCTCTCTCTCTCTCTATATATATATATATATATATATATATATATATATATATATATATATATATATATATACTGTTGTGTCTGGGGAGAGTTATTTTCTTTTTGTGCCTTATAATTTAACACACTCACTGGTAAAATTTCCACTTATTTCTTATTTTTATTTTCCTAAGATTTTCGTTGCGTCTTGCAACCTTTTCAATAGTAACAGCGATATATATATATATATATATATATATATATATATATATATATATATATATATATATATATATATATATATATATATATATATATATATATATATATGTGTGTGTGTGTGTGTGTATTTGTTTGTTCGCATGTGTGTGTATGTAATGTACGCATTCATATTGATTACTTTTGGTTTTTGCCAACTGAGTAGGATATACTATGCTGATGGGGTTCCTTAGACTGATACTTTTCCCTAGTTAACTTTGAAGGCCGGATTCATTTTATCTGCATTACCTATACCAGACATGGAAACCTTTTCGAGCATTGAGTCACATAATATATGACTCATCATAAGGTGGCTTGCACTAATAAAATAAAATTCAGAGTAATTTTTCGCTTAGGGTACCTCAGCCAATTTCTCTTCATAAGACCATATGTTTAAGAATCTGTCTTAGACATAATGAAAAAGATTATGTTTTCTTCAGAGGAAAGATCTTTATCTATAATTAAAGATTTTGACACCTGGGTATAATATTATCACAGTTGACTGTGATTAACACACGTTACTATCGTGATACTTTATAGAATAATTAAATGTAAAAATGAATACTTGAAAAAAGAAGACCGATTTATTATATAAGAATATCTTTGTGTTCCGTATATGGAAGAAAAAAATTGACTATTACATAATCTGTGTATGAAAAATTTTTTTAAACTATTGTTTAAATCATGTGCACATTTTTTATAATTTAACCATTGGATAATTTTATTGGTTACTTGTAAACTGAAATTAAATTTAATATCAAAATAAACGTAACTAAGATTTGCTGTAAATTTATTCATTTGACTATTCAAGCAAATTTCTTTTTTAAAAAATATTTCTTCTCGAGAGTAAAATATGAACGTTTCCCTTTTCTGGAGCAAAAAATTGTTCACATGTATGGCCTTCCATAGTGAAAATCGTACATGGTTTAAAATGCCGAAAACGCTATCTACAACGAAGCGTTACAAAACTCAAGGAACATTGTACTTAATCATTGTTATATAAGTGGTTTAATCGAAGTTTTAAGCTATGGTACTGGAGGTGGGATGTGTTATCCTAATTAAAAGGAAGTACTCTTAAAAAAAGGGAAATAGGAATACAAATGAACGTGACCTGACAAGTTAGGTGGGATGTAACGTTTGAAATACTGTGAATAAAAAATGAGCTGCATAGACAAGGAAAATAATGCTACAAAACAGCATACAGTGATTAAAATACTGTCTAATAATATACAGACGAGAAAAATCGTTTTAATATTTGTCATTGATGTAAGTAGAAATATTTTCCTCGCAAACTTTTAATGAGAAACTTGGCTTCATTGTAATTTATTTTACAACTTAACCAATATCTGCAGATATTTGCAATGTTGAATATTTCCGTTGTAGATAACAGTTCGCATTTATACGTACTACTAAATATGGTGGCAAATCTTGTAGTGAAGCACACTATTTAGGGGTAGTTTTCTTTAGGTGGAGTTCCTTAAGACTGTAATAAAATGTTCGTCTTTAATTTTTTGCCGAAGGAATTCATCCCTCTGAAGTTCAAGTATTTCTATTCGCAATGCTTTTCATGCTATTTTTTCAACAACAGTATTAAAAAGATTTTCGAAAAGGTTAGAATCAGCTTCTCTAGCTTTGAAGTCCTTGAATCTGATATTCAGGTTTTCTTTCAACTCATTTCATTCCCCAGCAAAATCCTTGTATCCAGCTCCACCGTGATTGATTAGTGTGGGGAAACTGGGGACGTCATCAGTCTTGAGATGATTTTTTCCAAATTTGAAGATTTGGTTCAAAAGCTTTGGCACAAAAATACATCTCATGAATCAACTGATTTTACTTTTGAAGTTTTAAATTGAGATAAAAAAAAAATGCAAGGTCACGATTCCAGTTATCATCTTTCAGCTCGTGAGCAAGTTTAAACTTCATTTCTAAGAAGTCGCATAAGTCTTCTCTGAGTAGCCTTAAGCAACTTCCCTAAACTTTGCTAGCTAATTACATTGTAGTAAGCCAGATTGCGATATTCTGATTAAAATTCTTCTAAAAACACCTCTTTAAAATCGTGATGATTACGAGCTTGTGATTTTGTCAAATTTATGGTTGAAACAATTATAAATGAATCGTTGCAAAGTTGCTGCTCGTTAAATTCAAAAATGATAATTCGTCTTTTAATTCGGATAGAAAGACTATCTTGGACCTAACAATCGCCGGAGTCTCGTCTGTTGCAGAACCTTTCGAGAAGGCGATTCAATTTCGTTGCTGCTTTCGTTGTAGATAAATTATTCATAAATCTTATATCCTATAACGGTGTCTTTCATTATCTGAACATTAACTAATTATTCGGTGATACCAAATATAAAAACTGCAAGTTGAGCCGAATCGGATATATCTGTGCTTTCTTCGATAGTGAGTGAAAAAGAACATGCTCCTATCTTTTTAATAGCGCATCCTCAATATGTATTGTAATTTCTTCAACTTGCCTTGTTGGTGTCTTGCGATATACACTAATTGTGTAAAACATGTTTAACTTTTCTGGGAATGGAAACAGACCAACAGAATAAGTACCAGACTTTAAAAATGCTAGGATCGATTTGTTCGATCAAACCCTTCGAGGTGGTGCCCCAGTATGGTCGCAATCTAATGACAAAAACAAATAAAAGTAAAAAGAATGAAAGGTCAGCTAATGCTAGCAGATATTCTTTCATAGGCGATTCATTGTTTTGCTATCTAATATTTCCTTTAAATTTGTTGTACTCCTAATCTTTTGAAGTTAATGCCGTTTAACCCCAAGTTTTTAAAAGCAAAGATGTATATATAAAATACTAAACATTCTGGTCTGTTTTTTTTTATTATTACTTCAACAAAAAGGTGGCGAGCTGGCAGAAACGTTAGCACGCCTGGCGAAATGCTTAGCAGTATTTCGTCTGTCTTTACATTCTGAGTTCAAATTCCGCCGAGGTCGACTTTGCCTTTCATCCTTTCGGGATCGATAAATTAGGTACCAGTTGGGTACTGAGGTCGATCTAATCGACTGTCTCCCTGCCTCAAAATTTCGGGCCTTGTACCTAGAGTAGAAAAGATTATTACTTCAACAAAGAAGTAATCATCAGTCCACTTTTTCTGGAATTTTCTCATTTCTTCAGAAATCTTCCTGATTTTAGAAGCCAAGAGATGTGATATCTTCTTATTTTCTGTCTTTTACCGGTTTCAGTTATTTGACTTCGGCTATGCTGGGGCACCGCCTTGAAGAATCTCTTAGTCGAATGAATCGAACCTAGTACTTATTTCTTTTAAAGCCTGGTACAATCGATCTCTTTTGCCGAACAGCTAGGTAACGGGGACATAAATATACCAATAACGGTTGTTAAATGGTTGTCGGGACAAACACAGATACGAAGACACACACACACACACACACACACATACACACTCACATATACGATGGTCTTCTTTCAGTTTCCGTCTACCAAATCCACTCACAAGGCTTTGGTCAGCTCGTGGGTATAGTAGAAGACACTTGCCCAAAGTACCATGCAGTAGTACTGAACCTGGAACCATGTGGTTGGGAAGCAAGCTTCTTACCACACAGTCACGTCAACTTATATGTGTTCAATTTTCACTGCTGATGGATAAGATAATTACCATAACAAGTTGTTATAAGCAGTGGAAACAGGAAATTGAACATTAAATCAATAATTTTCATTCGTTGTTATAATGTCTTCAGTAGAGATGCCACTTTTTAAAGCCTTACGCTCTTGACCGCTTGAATGGTTGTTAATTAACTTTGGTACAACTTGGAAAAATACGTGGGTGTCCGACATTTGCGTATATATTTTAATTTTTGTGACTGGTGTATCAACACAACTAGTGTTAATAAGGTAGGCTAGTCGGGAATTCAATTGTTATTCCCCTTTAACACCAGTTTCCTTAAACCTCTGAGTGAACAAGTGAAAATGAAAAGAGAGAAAGAAAATTTAAATAAACGTTATTCTACTTATGAAATTAGACGTAATCTTCAGAAAACCAAACGGGCCACACTGACCAAAATATTTCGATTATCTAATTTTATTTGAGTTATTTTCCTTGCTCGAGAGATATTGTTCGTTTGTTAATTGCTCCGATATTTTCAGTTGATCGAAGTTTATAATTCCTTATATTAAATATGTAAAACCGTATTGTGCCAGATGTAATACTTGAAGGTAGAGATACAATAAATAGAAGAAATCTAGCACATGTCATTTAAATTATAATTGCTTTTCAAAATGCATATTTGACTTTGGGCCAATATCGGGAGATAAGCAGCTTGATAATTACAATTGTTTTAGATTCTTATGTTAAAATAAAACAACAAACGATTCAGTTGACAGTAGCTGTTCGCCAGCTATTTAGATATTAATCCGCGTTCTCTCCTCCATTTCACCATCCCCCTCCCCCTTCTTTTCATATCCATCGTGACTCTCGGCAGTAGATCATTATCATTACCAACAGCATTGTTTTCATTTGTCGTTTTTTTTTCTAAGTCATTTTACCAAGTTATTTTTTTAATTGCATTTACTTAGTCATTCTTTGAAAGTTATGTCAGTTAGTAAGCTTTCAAAGCTATGTTTCATTAATGAGGTTGTAATAATATGGAAACACTGTTGGAATCGTCTCCCTTACTGACCGAAAAAAAAACTGAAATAAAAAATGATAGCAATTGGCTAATGTAGTATTCTTTCCCATCACATAATCATTTCTTGCTGGTTTTTCACAGCTCTGCATTAAACATGTTGTCTCATGTTACAAATACATAGGCAAGAGTTTTTTTTTTAATCTTAAGGATGGGGGTTTGTTACTAAACACAACTCATCCAAATTAGGCAGCTCTTGTGTAGAACAGAAGTTTCCAAACTGGAATAAATTTACCTCAGGAGGTAGATTTCGAGAACCTCGAGGATAAATTTTGCCTAATTAGAAGGTAAATTATACCTACTCGGGGGTCAGTTTGCTGATTCTGGATTTATAAGTATGTATTTTGCATTTATTTTTATAAATGTGATGTTGAAAAAACAATTTAAAATAAGCTTATTTTGAGAAAAAAATTCTAAATTCCCAACCCGCTTTTCTCTCAGTTTGGATTGAATAAACATCTTAATTACTGCGCTTCTTACTACTAATCAAATAGTCTAATTTAGAGTTCTGTGTTTGGTTCTGGTAAATAAGAGAAATAAACATTGTTATAAGCTATTTTTATAGTTTAAATTTACCAGTGTTTTTAATTTCCTTTTTATTGGTTGTTTTATTATAGTAAAACTATAAACTCAAATTACTGAAGTCGTGATGGTGGGATAAATTTATTTTCAAATCGATGCCAGTGGGTACATGGAAGGAGAAAGTTTAGGAATTCTTGGTAGAGGATCTGTATGTCATACGGTTGCTGTTGCTTACCTATTTATATATCAAGTAACAACAGTTGTTTGTTACGTTGCTATGGTAATGTGAACGATTCATATGATTGTTTATGCTGTATTCTTTAGCAATGATTGTTTGTAACATTGCTACTGGAAAGAGGCATTCTTTTGAATCGAAGAGTTCTATTCAAATAAAACTATCACAACAGCTGTGTATGCTGCAAAAGATTGAATGGAAGTTACCAGATAAATTCATTGCCACATGTTATTTCATTTCCGCTTGATAATAGTTTCAGTAATTTTAATATCAAGTAACAAAAGTAGAATCATACTGGGCTACAATGTAAGAATCGAAAATCGTATCATGAGAACAACGAAGCCGCGAACATCACATCGATATGTAACTTTAATTAGGTAAAAAAAGAAAATATAATGAAAAAAAGATTCATAAATTATAGACTGTCATAACTTTATACTGTCAAGTTATACACCGTCAAAACTTTCTATCGTCAAATTATACACCGTCATAAATTATAGAAAGTCATAAATAATACACCATCATAAATTATACAACGCATAAATTATACAACGTCATAAATTATACACCGTTACAAATTATACAGTATCACAAATTATATCGTGATTAAAATAAAACTGACACTCCGTTGCTTATAACGACGAGGGTTCCAGTCGATCCGATCAACGGAACAGCCTGCTCATGAATTTAACATGCTGAGGACTCCACAGACACGCGTACCCTTAACGTAGTTCTCAGAGATATTCGGAGTGACACAGAATGTGACAAGGCTGGCTCTTTGAAATACAGGTACTACTCATTTTTGCCAGCTGAGTGGACTGCAGTAACGTGAAATAAAAGTGCCTTGCCCAAGGACACAAATCGCCGCGAATTGAACTTACGACCTTACGATTATGAGCCGAATACTCTAGCTACTTGCCTTCAGATATTGTGAATTACATATTATAAATTACAAATGTCTTATATTAAAGAAGCAAATTATAAAAAAGACATAAATGATATCGTAAATTATACAACGTCATAAATTATATGTAGAATTATACAATGTCGTAAATCATACATCATAAATTATGGAACATCATACATTACACAAAATGTAAAATTTACTACAAAATGAATTATGCAATATTGTAAATCAATGTTTCCCAATGTGTGACCTGGCAAAATTCATGGCAGCCACAAAGAAATTCGGGAATTAGGGGATAGGCAAAGCTCAATAAAGAGAGTCACACAACTAAAATTCTGTTTCTTCCTAAAATTTTCTGTCATTGTCTTTAATTTTTAAAAAATCACACAGGAAATATACGCATTCACATACATCATATATACACAATGCATTTTCTATATCTTAAGTTCTGTCATGACTGAAAGAAATGGGATTCACTTGACAATTTGGTAATAATTTATCATTGACGAATAAAATATTAAGTTGTCATTGGAAAGTCTTGTATGAATTAAATACTATGTTACTGTTTTGAAGTTCATACATCTGGTGACAATCTCTAAGGGTTATTGCCTGTGTTGCTTCGTTGAATTTTGCGAGTGTTATAATATTTCTGAGTGGTGAGCAGATTGAAGAAGAAATCCAAACTTCCAAATATGACGGATCTTACCTTTCAGATATATTTGAGGAGCTAAATTTGCCGAAGAAACAGCTGTAAGGTAGAAATATAAAGACAAATCATTTAGTTTATAAAGAAGCTATTAGTGTCTTACTTGGAAAACTTAATCTATTCAGGATAACTATTGGGTATAAGGAGTTGTTCATTTTGTAACTTTTACCCCTATTGAGGAGGGAGCTGCAAGAGGATCATATTTTAGTGTACGTTGAGCACTTGAAGAAATTGTACAATGATATGGAAATTAGATTCAAAGCTCTTCTGGAAAGAACATTCCAAATTGGATGGTAAACCTATTTGGGATAAACGTAGCTGATGTTGTTCAAGCTAAATTTTATCATGAACTCAATAACTTATGAACAAGTAGCAAACTTACTATGAAATCTTCATTGATTTGGCAGTAAGTAAAATTATATTTCATTGTTTTTTTTACTTCTTTCCAAGCTGTGTCAGGGTTTAGCCGAGTGTCTTTCTTATTACCAAAAGCTTGCAATGACTTATAAAATGTAAGCAGAGGTGGTCTTCATTTGTTTCTAACAACCATGGACACGCGATATTAGAAAATTGTGAAATTGCATCAGCCACAAGGATATCACTGAATAAATACAGTAAAAAGGAAATTTTGGTTTTATTATTTTGCAAAAGGATTTTATTTTTATGCTGAAAAAGTAGATAATTGTTTTTGAAGTTATTAATTTTTCTGGAAGTCAATAGAAGTTATTTTTGGTATGAATGTTACATGAAAAATATAACATATGATTATAAGTGGTTGTTTTATTGAATATTTTTTTTTTGTTTTTGTGAAATATAATAGAGAATAAATGTGCAATTAATTGACACTGATATTTTTATGGGGTTTATTACATTAAAGATAGAAAACACTTCACTTTTGAAAAAGAATTTTAAAAAATGTTTATTTATAAATTTTTGTTCAGAAATTGTTTTCATTACAAA
Organism: Octopus bimaculoides; assembly: GCF_046866305.1. NCBI lineage: Eukaryota > Metazoa > Mollusca > Cephalopoda > Octopoda > Octopodidae > Octopus > Octopus bimaculoides. The sequence continues at coordinate 152,163,577 of NC_142930.1, read as the reverse complement.
TTATCAATGTTTAAATATTCATAGAAATAAATTTGATGATAATAAAACTAATTTAGAGCAATTAATATTTAAAATTTTGTTATTATTCAATAAATGTTACAAATTGTATTTTTACTAAAGGTTTTTATTTTTTTCAAAATAGACCTGTTTCTACTATTAGCCATTTATTACAAAATTGAGGTACATATTTCACTAATAATGATCAGGGGAAGAAGATGTACAAAAGATTCCAAGGGAGAAGGAGTCATAAACTAAAAAAGTTGGAAACCACTGTGTAACTTATACAAAGCTATAAATTATATGTAACATTATAGAATGCGGTAAATTGTAAGTCATAAATAACACAACATCTTAAATTACACAATCTTAAATTATACGACGTCATAAGTTATATATCAAAAAGATTGCAACGTCATAAATTATACAATGTCATAAATTGCACGTCATAAATTATACAATATCATATAGTATACAACGCCATATATTATACAATGTCATAAATTATACAAAATCACAGATAATAAGACCGTCGTAAATTCTATAACGTAGTAATTATAATATAACATCACAAATTTTACAATTCACAAAGTAAGGTTTATGACCATAAGATACCGATCTTGGAACTAGTTTGACGAGATTATATTAAGTTCAATGTTTTCTCCAAAACCTTAGCGCAGCAATGCTACAGTATACAAACCAAAGACTATTTTGTCTCAAGTACTCAATTCTATCAAACATTCTAATTTAATATATTAACGCCGTGCAAATACTTTCCATTGAACAGCAGCTAGCTGGTGCATTAACGGTCAAAAATTAGGTCTGTATATCTAGGTCTGTAATTTACGAACATTAATACTAACGGCGCTTGTCACACTTTCAGTTCCCTAAATGTCCTTGTCAAAAGCTCAATTGTAACAAGACAACAAAAGAATCTCGTCCTGCTATAAATAGTCTCAAATTTGCTTCTAATCACACTCGGCTATTTTACAACAGAAAAAAAAACTTCCTATAATGTAGACCTGTATATACAATGCCTGCCGAAAATGTCGGAAGAATCACAGCTTGAACGCCTTCAATAATAGAGTTGTAAATCTATTATTATCAGGGGATAAACAGAAACAACAAAGACCCAGTTGTGATTGCCAATTTCATAATTATCCATTCCAAATATATCAGTTATACAACTGTAGTCGAATAAAACTTTACTAATGACCAATTAGTAATCGTCTATGTACACATTAACTTCTTCATTCTAAGCGATTTCTCACAAAAGCGTTAATGAAAGAAAAGGCTATTCTATAAGTGACAGATAATAGACTGATAAGAAAATTTTTTAAAAATCAAAACGCCATTTGCTGAATTCGACTGAATTCACTGAATATTTTGGAAAATTTATTCAGCAATGTCTCTGTTGTTTATTCTCATCAGCAGCTGATCAATTACCAGGACAATGACTTAATGAATAAAAGACGAATTAGAGTCTGTGATTTATATTAATAGTTCACAAAAGTTCAATACGAATTCGAGGGAATTATATCAAGAAATCCCTTGAAGTTGATTGGCAAATATACGAGTTATTGATGTGTTTAGCCTCAGATCAGCTTCTGATGAATATTGCATTATAAACTTGAGCAAATGTTGAATTCTCTTCATTGCGCACAAAATCGAATATTATATAATGCACTCTTCAATGATTTCGTTCTGTCTAATGTATCCCCACTACGTCTAAGCAGTGCATCTAATTAATTGTTCATTTATAACTGATATTCATTAATTCGACACTTTTAAGTATGAATATTAAAGCACGAATTAATCTTTTCTTGAATTTCAATTATGAACATTTTAGGTAAAAGCGAAATCCATAAATCATTTAAATCGTTTGTTATTCTTTTTTACATAAATAATATGCATAAAATTTTGTGAATCTAGCCTGTAGTGTAAAATTCCTGTTAGCCATTTTCAGCACAATAGCTTAATGAATTCTTAGAATTTCTGTAAGTTATACTAATAGTTCACAAAAGTTCAATACCAATTCGAAGAATTATAATAGTATATCATTTGAGGTTGATTAGTAAATATATCACTTGCAGATATATTTTGCTCGTAATCAATAGCTGTTGGAGCAGACCTATTATCTAAGGCCATTTTTTATTTTTTTTATTTTTGTTTTTAGATATAGTGTATCTAAGACTACATTGTCGAAAAATGTCGTGCTTTTTAAAGGTGGGTGAACATTATTTGAGGGAGACTGGGCTACTATTTTAACAGGTCTAATTCCTGAGTAAAGTCTCTCACATCAACAAATATTTTTAAATCTTTGTGTTTCTTCTTTTTCTTCTTTATTTTTACGTCTTTCAGTTATTGGTCTGTGGCCATGCTGGGAAACCGCTATGAAGTATTTTAGCCGAACAAATCGATCTCAATATTTATTTTTTAAGTGGGAGCCACGTGAGCAAGGGAGGAGGAGTGAGGGAGAGAGAGTGACAGAATAATAGGATAGAATAGTGGGAGAAGAAGAGGTAAAAGAATAAGAGAGAGAAAGAGAGAAAAACGAAAGAGTAAAAAGATCGTAGAGAGTGCGCATCAGAATTAAGATTAAACTTACTTGGAAGAGAATGCGCGGCGTTCAATCATATAATAATAATAATAATAATAATAATAATAATAATAATAATAATAATAATAAGAAGAAGAAGAAGAAGAAGAAGAAAAATACGAAAACTGTTGACAATGCATAGAATGCACCACCCTAAGGCAGATATAGAACGTCTTTATCTGCCAAGAAAAGAGGGAGGCCGAGGACTTCTACAGCTGGCATTATCAATGAAGGTAGCCACAATTGGCCTAGACACATATCTGAAAAACTCTGAGGACTGGATGCTAAAACCTGTCTTAAAACATGAAAGCAAGAAAGCATCTTACTCAGTAACAAAACAGGCAAAGGACTATCTAAGTGAATTCCAATTGCAACAAATTCAAGAATTAGACGAACTAGAAACACCTGCAGAAAAAGCTAAGCGCTTGAAAACCCGTGCAAAAATTGCTGTCTTAGATATTATGACTGAAAAATGGCATGGAAAACCTCTCAATGGCAAATACCCAAAGAGAGCGAATAATGCAGATATTGACAAAGCCCTTACCCACCAATGGTTAACGGCCTCTGGCTTGAAATCAGAGACAGAAGGGGTTTATCATAGCAGCCCAAGATCAATGCCTACCTACAAAGAACTACCAGGCCAACATATTAAAGAACGGCAGCTCCCCATTATGTCGTATATGCCAACAACAAAATGAGACCATCGATCATGTTGTCTCCATGTGCAGTCTGCTTGCGCCTACAGAGTATCTCAACAGGCATGATAGAGCTGCACAATATATTCACTGGGTAATATGCAAAAACCTGGACTTGCCCCATGATAAAAACTGGTGGGAACACAAACCACCCCCAGTACTTGAAAATGATCACATTGCACTCCTCTGGAACTTCACCATTCAAACTGACAGAAAGATAGACGCAAATAGGCCAGACATCATACTGAAAGACTTCAGACAAAAATCATGCCTCCTCATTGATATGACTGTCCCAATCGATATAAACGTATCTGTCAAGACCTACCAAAACCTGAGCAAATATAAAGATCTTGAAATAGAAATTAGCAAAATGTGGAATCTGAAGACGAAAACAATACCTATTGTCATAGGTGCCCTGGGAATGACAGCGAAACGGGCTGATTACTACCTAGCTCAGATGCCAGGAAACCCCAAAATGGCTGAAGTTCAAAATATAGTGCTCATGGGAACTGCCCATATCCTACGTAAAATACTGTCTATGTGATCTCAAATTTTAAAGCAAACACATAATTTTCTTATGGTTTCTTAAACATTCACTTGAACAAAACTGTACAAATCCAAATATATGGTACCCTAGGCATAACACCTACATGAACTTCTAACTTGTTGTCTCTTGAGGTCTCTGGGTGAGACTTGGATCCAACTTGTACAAATGCAAAACAAAATTCAAACATAAAATAATAATAATAATATATATATATATGCATATATACATACGTATATGTACATACATCTCTCTCTCTCTCTCTCTCTCTCTCTCTCTTTCTCTCTCTCTCTCTCTCTCTCTCTCTCTCTCTCTCTCTCTCTCTCTCTCTCTCTCTATATATATATATATATATATATATATATATATATATATATATATATATATATATATATATATATATATATATATATGCGGGTGCCTCAGATTGCGTACGTGCATATATATATACATATATTTCCACTAATACATCTTTTGGACATACATTTTCCTTATATACAACTCTATTGACTTTCTCATTCTTGATGCCGTTCCCTATATAGGCACCAATGTAATTTTTTCCCAAATAAATTGCACTTAATATTCGAGGCCCCGATGAAGCTATAAGGTGTTATTTAGGCACTCAGCTATGAGTCAACCACATCTTTTGGCAAAAGCAGCTGTAAGCTAATGAAGTTCCTAAGATAATCATTTATTCCTTTCTTATCTCTCTTATATATATATAGACCACAGGCTAACTGGAAGAAATGCCGCTAAGCATTTTAACCGACGACTTAACGATTCTACCTGCTCACCGCCTTAGGTATATTTGAATATTATTCATATACATAACAAACACAACAGACTAAAAACCTTGATCATGCTTTCCGTTTTGATATTGCGTTATTGGAACTATGTTTTTGAACATAACCATACACAAGTTATAACTATACTTGCATATTAGTTTGTAGCCTCACTTAATGTAGAAGGTAGATGACCTGTAACATAATGTGCTTTATATTGCTCTAGGTAGGATGTTTTAGCTTCAAATTTTACTTGCCTTGATACATGATCTTTTCTGTTTATAGCGGTGTATATCATAACTTTAACCTAATATTTCTGGCTGTTAAGTCGTAAGTCGTGTGCAGTAATGGCTCATGTCTTTAAGCAGTTCACTACACTACTAAAATGATGAAGAAAAGTAAAGAAAATATGGATAACTCGTGGCTCGAGAATTCTTATCTTGTCAGTAATATTGAGAATTCCCTGCAAAGCGAATAAATGAAGGAACATTCGACTAACTGTTAACTGCTGTATGGTTTGGAATTACAATAGTGAGAAAGAATCTTCTTTTACAATTAAAAAAAAATTGAAACAACTAATTATATAAAACTTCAAATAATCTAGGCGCAGGCGTGGCTGTGTTGTAAGAAGCTTGTTTCCCAGCCACATGGTCTCGGGTTCAGTCCCACTGCGTGGCACCTTGGGCAAGTGTCTTCTACTATAGCTTCGGGCTTATCAAAGCCATGCGAGTGGATTTGGTAGACGGAAACTGAAAGAAGTCCGTGCGGAGTTCTACTGAGGAATTTCAACCATGTTTCGTGGTCTGCTACCACAACAGCTCCTTTATAGGATCCAGTTAGCTGAAGACATCATCAGGAGGAACCACGTCCGGTTTCGGCCCCTACTCCTCTACCGTTTTGACGTGGCGGGGCCCCTCCTTTCGGAGGTGTCTTCAGCTCTGGTGTTGGGTGCATGTCTTCTTTCTTCTATTCCCTGGCCTCTTCGATGCAGCATCAACGAGTGTCAGCGTCCGACTGATCGTCGTGTTAAGTTCCCCTTTTTATATCTGCTGCTAGGCTCCAGCAGGCATCCCCAGCTAGTTGTCACGTGACACTGTCTAAATTTCCCGCTGCTAGGGTCCAGTAGGCAGCACCAGCAAGTTGTCACATGACACTGTCTAAACTTCTGCCAAGACACCGTCGTACTGGGGAAGGTTTAATAGTATATATCATAAAACAGTAGCTCCCAAACTGTTTCGGACTGCTGTCCTCTTTGATCCCACGCTACATACCTATCGCCCCAAAAGCAACCCACCACTACCACATCCACCATAAACATAGATTTCTTTCTACTGCAAATTCAAAACAACTATTTCACAAATAAAACTTAACATAGTTAACCCATTATTTTTCTGTTTTTACAATATGCAAGGGCAAATTTACATTTCACTTATAATTACGTTGTTTTCATATTTTTATTGCGATGAATGTACACGATGCAGGAATATCAGCTTCCCAATATCAGGCTGAAAGACACCAAGAAGTAGTCTTAGATCCCCGCATTCAATAATTCTCAGTCTGATTTTACTTGGCTAAGGAAGAAGTTCGGCAACTGTACTGAATATGATGCTAGGAAGAAAATATACTACATTTTTTACTTTGTTCCGTAGTGCAGGGTAGCAGTCGGAAATATCATTTTGCAATCAAAAATCCTGATATGGTTTTTTTTTTTTAACTTTGGCCTCAGTTCACTTGAAAGTGAAGCCAGTTTTTCCTCCACTATTCTTGTTTCCTTATTACTAATATCTAGGAATAACCCAAACTGGTATTTTAAGCAAAAAAAAAAAAAAAAAAAAAAATCCTCAAGTTTGTTAGACGTCTCTGTGTGTGCAATACACTTGAATGTCATCTTCTAGTATGTACTTTTCCTTCTCCAAATCAGAAACTGGAAGCACTCACGACGGCTTGTATTACATTTGAATAACTTGTATTACACTTGAACAGAATCGTGAAGAGAGGTGATTTTATCTTGATAAAGTTTAACTTCATTTCCTTGCAGTTGCACATTAATTTCATTGAGCTTTGTGAGTCCTGCTTGGTGTTATTTAATTCATCACAGAGTTGTACTCTTGGTGCAACACAATAGGATGCACAACAACCCACCCATAAAGGACAGTCACAGCATGGGTCGAAACGATCGTCGTACGGAATAAAGGCTAATACCAAATCCATCTTCTGTTTCCTTAATCGATTGTCATCTCAATTAACACTGAAGGATTCCCGAAGTAGATCTAACGGAAATATACTCCAACTGCGGATGACACCAGGTTGTCCAAACCATGCTAGTGCTTTACTCAACACATCAAAACACTAATTGACATATACTCATTAGTCCAAAAATTACACACATGCACACACATATATATGAGATCGAGAGAAAGAAAGAGAGAGGGGAAATTGGGAGATAGTTAGAGATATATATTTTCTTTAACATCTCTCACGTATATCTTTTCGATAATCTTTAGTATTATCGAAATACTAAATACTCGATTATCTTTAGTATTACAGAGTAAACAAGATAAAGTGAATATCAGTTTTAATTACTTTATTCAGAATGGTTTCCAGTAATATTTCAAAATTGATTTTTTTTTTTTGCCATTGTTGTAAACCGCACTTATTTTTTGTTTATTTAAGAAATGGTCATTGAATTTTAAGAAAATAGACGAGGTGGGGGTCTGTTCTTCATAAATCGGCACTAAATACCGCATTATTATGGTGTTCTTCCATATAGCTTATTGTTCTTCCACATAGAATATTGTTGTTTTCTCAGAATTGGTAGAGTGTCTGAGGAATGCTTTGTGCTACATAATTATAGCACCTTATATTCAGCATTCAAATCTCATCACGGACAAGCGGTTTCAAATATCTAAATACGAAGAACATATAAAATATATCAAACTTTATGCATGTAGATAACATATCAATGAAGAGATCAAATAAAATCGAATATAATAGTATTTACAAATATTTTAGATTTGTTAAAAGTCAGTTTATTACTCACTAATGCCACGAATCTGTGGAGTCACATGGCCTAGTGGTTAGAGCAGCGGACTCGCGATCGAGGGATTGTGGGTTCGAATTTCAGGCCGGATGATGTGTGTGTTTATGAGGGAAGCACCTAAACTCCACGCGGCTCCGGCAGAAGGTAATGGCGAACTTCTGCTTACTCTTTCGCCACAACTTTCTCTCACTCTTTCCTCCTGCATCTAGCAGCTCACCTGCGACGGACCGGCGTCCCGTCCAGGTGGGGAACCTATACGCCAATGAAACTGGGAAACCGGCCCTTATGAACCTGTAAGGTGCTCACTGTTTCGGGAATGCTGGAAGCAAGCACCGAAAGCCAGGCTGTTGTGTACATACTGAGACACTTGTTAGCAAATAAATATTAATTATAAGGAGTTGTATAAAGACTGGAATGCATGGTATTTTTTTTCTGCATTTGAATATCAGGCATTTGAATATCAATATAGTTAAATGAAGAGAAAATAAAGTATAATTTGATTCAAGTACAAAAATGGAAAATATACAAAAGGAAAAACCATAGAAAATATCTATTATAAGATGTATTTAGTAATGAAGATTTATTAAAATCTTATTAACTGATAGATATATGCAACGTGCTTCGTCACCAGAAGCTCTTTGGAAAACAATCATATACACACAGAAATACATACATAGAAATACATAAACTACAAACAACGTATATATAATAATATATATTCTTGATGGATCTCTGAAACGAGGAAAAAGTATTACATAAATAATTATCCAAAATCTATGAAGGTAGAATCGTTAGCACGCCGGGCTAAATGATTAGCGGCATTTCGTCCGTCTTCACTATATATATATATATATATATATATATATATATATATATATATATAGATATATATCAAGGGTACCCCCCTTTTACCCGCTCCCATTTATTGCGCTTGGTATAACATTAGTGTAACAATAATTAGGTACCGTCCCAGCAATATATTGGATAGATACTATCCCTTAGTGAGTTGAATCCTCAACCCCTAACTCTCTCGCACTATATATATATATATATATATATATATATATATATATATATATATATAAATGGCAGTTAAATAAAGTTACAACATGGTCTGGTTTTCACGTTTTTTATTATTGTATTTTTGTAATGTTGAAGTGTGTTAAACATTAAAAAAATATTTCATAAACTTCATAAAGTTCAATTTCATACATTCGTAGTAATCATCAGATTTCAAAATGTATTGACTGTCAGTTGAGTTGAGTTCTTCACAACTGTTGTAAAATGCCGTAGTTTTCTGCTTTTGCAGCTCATATCTGCTTTTTTGTTCTAATGGATCCTTGGATGTTATCTTTACATATTACTATGTATGCATATATATATGTATATATAAAAGTATGAGTGTAGTTATGTGTGTGTACATACATGCTTACATATACATACATACCGTAAATCCTCGAGTATAATCCGCATTTTTTCCCCAAAATTTAAAGGTCAAAATCCCTAGTGCGTACTATATACGAGGTTAAAAATAAAAAATATTTTCTAAGCAATGTCCGAGTCTCTATTTGCTGTCCGGAAATGTTTATTCAGAGCATTTTGTGATGTCGGGCTTATAACTGATAGTGATAAATATGTAAAGGCAATTTACTTATTATTTATTTTTCACTGTTATTTCTTTATTTTCTGCAAAGTGCACAAAAAGCTACACGTTTGCATTATGTTATATATGCAATAATAATAAAAGACGTTACCGTATATATGTTTACAAACCAAGGACGTTATATAAACCTCCTTGACTCATGTTAGAGAAGGGGTGCGTATTATACACAAGGTTTAGGTTTTTCAGAAGTACAGCCCCCTAAAACTCCCCTGCGTATTATACTCAAGGGCGGACTATACTCGAGGATTTACGGTATATACATACATATGTAAATACATACATATATACAAACGTTCATACATACATATACATACATACATACATACATGCCTACTTAAGTATTACGTACGTACATACATACGTACATATATATATATATATATATATATATATATATATATATACATAATACATACATACATGCGTACATACATATATACTGAGCATGTCTAGATATGCAAGTATATGGTTCAGAAGACATACATAAAACAAATCATACAAATCTGCACGTATACATACATACGTACATATACATACTTACATACATACATACATACATACATACATCCATACACACATACAAGGAGTACTGGTGGAATGTCCCAGTGAAGACCTCAATAAAATGTAAGCACAACAGACCTGATTTGGGATAGAGAAGAGAAACTGTGCACAGTTGTGGAAATTAGCTGCTCAGTGGGTGTTAAAATAAAGCTGAAGATCAGTGAAAAAGAGAACACCTATGCTGAACTATTGAGACATCTGCAGTTACTCTATCCAGATTACAAGTTCAATACCTGTAATTATTGGGGCCCTGGGATATGTAACATTCTGCCTAAATACCAATATTGAGAAGTTAGGCTTCTCAAAACCAGAAAGGAGAAAGCTAATTCGAAGACTACAGATCCAATCCATCACTAGAATTGTAAAAATTTGTAAAACTTTCCATAAGTTTATCATTTAAGTATATATGAGCATGTCTAGGTATGCAACTATATGCATGAGAATACATACATAAAACATACAAATCTGCACATACATACATACATACATACATGCATAGAAAAATGCCCTGTTGTTGATGTTGAAATTCCAAGGAAGGAACCTTGGATCATGTAGTATCTAACTCCAACTCTAACACTTAAGAAATACCCGTTTACGCACACACACTTACATGCTTATTTGTGTGTGTGTTTGTATATAAGTGTGTGCAAACAAAGAGATAGGGGGAAGAGAAAGGGAGGGAGGGAGGGAAGGAGAGAGAGAGAGAGTGGGATGAAAGTCACCTTAATTGTTAATGCATTTCAGAAATATTATTAACTGCATTCATCAAAACTCACCCATTTTCTCTGGCTGCCGATGACAAATTGGCTACCGTTGAGCTACGTTCTACGGCAATGGTTTTCAACCTGGGGCCCACGGCCCCCTGGTGGTCCACAAAGGTAGTACTGGGGGTCCGTGAACTAAATCCAAAATTTCATATATAAATATATACATAAGGGTAAGCATATTAAAAGGGATCTGTGGGATAACCCATTTAATTAAAAGGGTTGGGTACCATTGTTCTACGGTATCTATCGATGAGTCGGACGGCAGATACACGTAGTAGAATTCTTCGGAATCCTGCGCGAAGGCGGTCGAGGAAACCTGGATGGACGATACGTACGGACATTTTGGAAAAAGTAAGAGAAAAACAAAGATTAGTAAATATATTAGTAAATATATAGGCGCAGGAGTGGCTGTGTGGTAAGTAGCTTGCTTACCAACCACATGGCTCCGGATTCAGTCCCACTGCGTGGCACCTTGGGCAAGTGTCTTCAAGTGTGTTTGTGTGTCTGTGTTTGTCCCCCAACATCGCTTGACAACCGATGCTGGTGTGTTTACGTCCCCGTCACTTAGCGGTTCGGCAAGAGAGACCGATAGAATAAGTACTAAGCTTACAAAGAATAAGTCCTGGGGTCGGTTTGCTCGACTAAAGGCGGTGCTCCAGCATGGCCACAGTCAAACGACTGAAACAAGTAAAAGAGTAAAGAGAGTAACGCAAACAATGTATTGAGTAGCAAGCTACAAGAAGTTTACTACTCAAATATCGCAAGTGAATAGTTTAGCAATATTGTGACGTTTCTATTAATTTGCATTTTTGAAATCATAATTGGATTAAACAGCTCTGGATAATACTTTAATTTTAAATATCTTTCTAATACCTAGCTGACATAGGGCACGTATAAAAACCAAAATTATTTAAATTCGAACTCACGCATAAACACGTACGTACACACACCAGAATCGTTGTCATGCTGACACACATGTAGAGATACAACACAAATTCATTTATACGCACACATCAACACACCAATTGGAACAGAGATACACAAACACATAGTAAGGCTTTAATTTTAAATAAAATACAACAAGGAGTGGCTGTGTGGTAAGTAGCTTGCTTACCAACCACATGGTTCCCGGTTCAGTCCCACTGCGTGGCACCTTGGGCAAGTGTCTTCTACTATAGCCTCGGGCCGACCAAAGCCTTGTGAGTGGATTTGGTAGACGGAAACTGAAAGAAGACCGTCGTATATATGTATATGTGTGTGTGTTTGTGTGTCTGTGTTTGTCCCCCTAGCATTGCTTGACAACCGATGCTGGTGTGTTTATGTCCCCGTCACTTAGCGGTTCGGCAAAAGAGACCGAGAGAATAAGTACTAGGCTTACAAAGAATAAGTCCTGGGGTCGATTTGCTCGACTAAAGGCGGTGCTCCAGCATGGCCGCAGTCAAATGACTGAAACAAATAAAAGAGTAAAAGAGTAAAGAGAGTAAATATAGATATATGTGCATGAAAGAGATAGAAAGAGACAAAGAGTGGTAGACAAACAGACACAGAAAAAAGGGAAGGAAGGGAGTGAATGTGAGTACGTATGCATATGTATATGCTTGTGTGTATGCATACGTAGATATGAGTGTGTGTAAAGATATTTCTGGTGATGTTCGGGTATTATACCAAGGTAAAATTACAGAGGAAAGTAGATTTCAAGTCGTTTCTCCGTTCTTTCTCATCCTTTGTGCTACCACTGTTCTAGTCTAATGAATTTTATTTACATATAGTAGAAAACATACACCCATGCATTCACATATACCATCATATTTGCATACAAACATGTGTACACATACATGCATACATAAACATATTCATAGATAAGAAGAGACCGTATTTGCTTGTCATCATCATTAATATTTTTCATTCTTCTTATAGTTTTTCTTATTATTATTAGGTATTTATTGTTGTACAATATTACTGTACTCACTTGACAGTTATCACTTGGTGCTCTAGACTCTAGAGCACCAAATGATAACTGTCAAGAGTCTAGAGAATGGTGTTTTATCGTCGCAGCTCAATGATTGTAACGTCTAAAAAAGAAGAAAAGTAAAAGACAATGTATTTAATGGTCGTAAGAACAGTTGTTTCTTAGATTGTACCGAGGCGCGGGACCTAAGAGACACAATAAACTGGAATTTGTGATCTTCAAGTCTTTCCAAAGAGCATCTTTTTAGAAGCGTCTTCAAGTGAACACAGCCGGTTAATGACATTTATTCATGGATTTGCACTTTTTAATATAGATTTACTTGGATTTGCTGTAAACGACGATGGTAAATTATATAATTAATTTGTTCTGTAATTATTGTTGATATGATTGATATCACATCAAAGTAGCGAGCTGGCAGAATCGTTAGCTTGGTTGAACAAAATGTTTAGCGGTATTTCTTCTGGATCTAAGCGTTTTGAACTCAAATGCAACTGAGGTCAACTTTTCTTTTCATTCTTCGAGGTCAATGAAATAAAATACCAGTGAAATACTGAGGTTGATGTAGCCAACTTGCTTCCTCACCTCCAAACTGCTGGTCTTGTGTAAAAAAAAAAGTTAGAAAGAAGTATTGATATTACGCATTAAATTAATAATTTACATTATTTTATCCCACGATAGAATCTCGACGTGGTCGCCCGAGGTGCTAAAAATCACGATCAAATCTCCTTTTAATCATACCCTCCTATTTTAAACTATAACAATTAAACAATTTGATACGGCTAAACATTCACATATTAAACACTTTCGCCCGCCGCCACCGCACCAACGATAACACCATAACAAATATGAGCAGCAAAACCCGCCTCGACTTAACTTAATCTAGAAAGGGTTGTCCACCTTGTGATAGCAGACCGCCAGGTGTACACCACACGTCTAACTAATAAGAACATCAACGGCATAAAAGATTGGAAATCTTGAATGTTTAAAACAAAAATCTGAATAAGAGTGATTTGCCCTACGTCAATAAAAAGTAATAGTTGAGATGCTTATTCGTATATTCAGCCAAATCAACAACTACAACTCTAACGAGAAAATTGGGAAAATGTGGTCTTTAAAAAACGGAAATGAGAGAGAAGTGAATAGATTTCGAGATGGAGACAGGAAGTAGTTCGTCACAGTGAATAACAGCTATCGTTCAATCACATTGAAACATTCAAAACAGATCAGAAAATTACATTTTTTTGGAAGATATATTCAATTTAGAAATATTGATATTTTACTACATAGAATACAGACATATTACAAATACTCCAATATATATATATATGTGTTATTTCTTTACTACCCACAAGGGGCTACACACAGAGGGGACAAACAAAGACAGACAAACGGATTAAGTCGATCATATCGACCCCAGTGCATGACTGGTACTTATTTAATCGATCCCGAAAGGATGAAAGACAAAGTCGACCTCGGCGGAATTTGAACTCAGAACGTAGCGGCAGACGAAATACCGCTAAGCATTTCGCCCGGCGTGCTAACGTTTCTGCCAGCTCGCCGCCAATATATATATATATAGATATATGTGTGTGTGTGTGTGTGTGTGTGTGTGTGTGTGTGTGTGTGTGTGTGTGTGTGTGTGTGTGTGTGTGTAAATAGGCCCACAACTAATTTCCAAATTTGCTGAATCCGTTGCTCTACTCATAGCGACATATAGCTGGTCGTGCGTGAACATGGGAGAGAGCAGAAGTTACCAGAGCAAAAATCCTAAGTGTTGACTGTAGACACGCTCTTTCGTAAACGATCAGCTATTATTTTGTAAACAATGTTACGAAACTGTTCATGTTTTCGAAAGGAGAGATCTGACTCTCACATCTCTACGGGAGAAGATAGGCCTCTCTATTCCTCTCACAAAGCTTACGTCCGGGTGCCAAATTTACCTCAATTGATGGTATTACTCAGGTAATCCTAACTTAATCCCGAGCGAAGCCGGGCTATAGTGCTAGTAAAATATAAAATACAAAATATCAGTAATTATTAAAATATAACATATAGCACTAGAAATTGGAATAATATCTTGTATTTATGTATATGTATGTATATGTAAACGTATGTATACATGTGTGTATTTATATTTATAACTTAACCTTATGTACTTTCTAAAATCTCTGACGAAGCCTAGAGAAACTCTCAAGTACCTCAATTTCATCTACTAATTACTTCAGTCCACTGGAGGGATAAAGGCAAATGAGGTATTTTTGCCTCTTGGATGAAACAGCTGTAAGATATTATGCCAATCTCTATTACTATATGTTATATTTTAATAATTACTGATATTTTATATCTTATATATTATATATGTAAGTCATAATATGTCATATATGTATGTATATTGTTATAATTGTCCTTTTAGTAAATAAAGAAATTGACATAATATAATGTCTAAAAGTTGATGAATACCACCTACTGATCCCCTCCATTTTCTTATTGCTCTATAAATTAATGGTAAAATAACTCTTTACC
>NC_142930.1:152143437-152145937 GCF_046866305.1 Octopus bimaculoides | reverse complement strand
AGGTGAGGGGAAATGGGAGACGGGTAACGTCAGGGTGGGTGCGGGGAGAGAGAGCAGGATGGAAGGATTCGACAAAAGAGAGGAAGGAGTCTAGTTGTTCGCAGGAGAGCGAGGTCGCGGCGATTCAATCATCAATATAACAACCGTATAGTTAGTGAGTGGGACCAGTGAATCTTGAAAATATTTGGGCCTCAGCGTAGCAAACGAACAGGTTCACATAGTTGGGGCCCATTCTCATTCCCATGGCCACTCCCCCGCGAACAAGCAATTGAGGGAGAGAACAAGTTCGGACAGACGAAGAAGTGTGGACGTGTCATGTTGGGGATTGGGTCGAAGGCCTAGGAAGTGTTTGAGGCAAGATGTCCTTCGTGGTGTGGTATCACCGTATATAGACTCTTGATATATAAATGTAGAGAAGTTTAGAGGGGCATATCAAGATAACTTAGTGTTCGGGAGATCTGTTTCGATAATGTAAGTTCCAAGTATGTACTGCTTTTGATATGTACGAATACGACGCTTGAAGATAGTGCTCCAGCATAGCCGAAGCTCAGTGATTGAAATGAATTAAACCAATTATAACGCAAAACTTTTTTTCTTTAAATCATGAAAATTCCCTTCAGTTGAAATTAAATTCAGTTCTTGAAAATACTGTAACATCAAATACTGTAAAAGCTCACTTTTACTTAACTATGTTTAATTAACTTCCCAAATGGAACGCTACAATGCTGTATTAATTAAAAGCAAAATATTCGATGGCAATTTTTCAAAACTTACCTGTGTGTTATTTTTTAGTATTGCTTCTAAAGTTTTCTGTTGCTTAACTCTCATGTACACACTGATCGATCAAATGCATTCCAGACATGACCATCCCGTCTGAAACTAACATTCAGTATTAGGCTATCAAATAAATTCGTTCGTTTTTCTTTCTTACCAATTATTTCAGTCCCTTCCAATATTATTTGAATGAACACGAAAAATATTTTTCATCGCAGTGTTTTTATGGTATTTTACAACTCTATTCTTCGTCTTCAATTTTCGTTTATCGTTTTAGAAATTTGAATAAATTTTGCCTTTTTTTTAAACTTATGATGATCGAATGCCTAGTTGAAGATAAAAACACGAACGAAATTATTCAATAAAAAGGACGTGATTTTAGAGAAATTTGAATGCTATTTCTACCCTGTCGGGCAACCAAGTCATAGGCTCCTCTTGTTTTAAATCTGTTCTATAAATATTTGGTTGTTGTTGCTTTGTTGTTTATCCCCAGGTCTGTCCTAATTGAGTAGTTCTGTGATCGAAAACATTCCAACCATCTCTTTAAAAATATATTGGGCTATATTAGACAGTAGAGCGTGATTTTAGGAAAAGTTGGCTGCCATTTACAAGAAAATCAGAGACAATAGTCTCCCTCGTTAGCTCATCTAAGCATGGTTATCTCAAATGTTTATTTCTTTTCTACCAAAATTACAATTGGGATGTTTGCTTTATTCTCTGACAATTCTGGAATTTTGTTCAAAATCTGAAGCAACTGCAGTCACAATGTAGAAGAGTCATTGAATAAAGCTGCTCAGTTCACTTCAAATTTGAATTTATCTCACGAGGTGTCAAAATTTTCATCGCACAACTACATGGTCACTAATAATTGTATTTTTATTCGGCCATCTTTACAAAAAACATCAATGCAGATCTGGCTGTTGATTGATATATTTCTTATGGTAACACTGGTAAGATATTAATAATATATTAGCGTATTTAATCTGACATTTTGTCGCACATGTGAAACAATAGCTTAACATTTATATTTAGAAAAAGGAAACACGTACAGAATTTTAATTTAATGATTCTCTTTCCCTTCTATATTTCAGATTATATAACAGGCATCATGGTGAAATACCGAATTACTGCATTCAGGCGACAGAATTCTTCAAGTAACTTACAAAATATATTCAAGAAGAATCCGTTTGGATATAACCATATTCGATAAGAAGAAATAGATTAATTTATCAGTGAATACTTCACAATGAAAGAACATACAAATTTATCTTCAAATTTTACTTTGATAGATAAACCGAATCAGATCCTTGAAATTGCTGGAACTTTACATATATATGCGTTGCCCGTCCTAATAGCTTTTGGAATCCCAAGCAATTTGCTGTCTCTGGTTGTTTTCACATGTAGCACAGCCATGAATAAGCTTCCATCCAGTACATATATGGCAGCACTTGCTCTATCAGATTCAGGCTTTCTTTCAATTCTCTTATGCATCTGGCTGCAACAAATGAAAATACAAGAATATGTCACACAATTGTGGTGTCAAGTAATTGTTTTTGGTGCGTATATATTTGGCTTTTTGTCGGTTTGGTTCACAGTTTTATTTACAATAGAACGATACAAAGTAATATGCTATCCCTTGAAAGCAACACAGATTTGTTCTAAACGGAGGGCTCGGTTATCTACTCTTATAATCTGTATAATCGCCATGTTTCTGTATTTCTCCAGT
>NC_142930.1:152115937-152138437 GCF_046866305.1 Octopus bimaculoides | reverse complement strand
GAAATACTCTTTTCCTTAGTGGAGTGTCTATTCTGAAAAATCTTGATCCTTGAGATTGTCTCGCCTCATTCGGAGTCAGCTGTGATTGGAAGCAGTCGTTTGTATACCGGCTCTTGAAGCAAAGATAATTTCAATAAATTTAGACCTTATTTTTTGTATAGTATATAATATATGTATATTTATAGGAAAATTTTAAAATCAAAGATCAAAACTATAAATTCAAAAAGGTCTTTACTCGAGTTAAAAATAGCTGTAGAGCAAGTAGCTGTATTTTACAGATTTAATGTTTTAGCAATGAAACTCCGCTTACACTAAGTCAACAGCTCATCTAGAGGTGAGCTGTTGATCTAGTGTAAGCGGAGTTGCTTTGCTAAAACGTTATCTATAAAATACAACTTTCTATATTTATTTGTATATTTAAATCGTTTCTAATGACGGAGCCCGAAATAGATAATGGTATAAATAATAGCTTGTAAACATTGGGTTAAAAGCCCTTGGATGGAAAAAGTGAAAGGCAGCCTTCAACTTTTTTCCATCAAAGGAAGGCTATTATTCACAGCCTTACCTACTTCTAGTTTCACTGTTAAAAGCAATTCGAGGTTTCTAAATGCTATTGATGTAAAAACTTATGTATTTTGCTTAACATGGATATACTGCAAAAAGCCAGAAAACTGCTGTCTATTTGCGACAGCAGTGATTTGTTAATCATTGTTTTTCTATATCAGTAGAGGCTACATTTGGCAAAGTATGTGGTCGCTAGTGGATTCATGCTATTGATGCCATTCAAAGAAGTCTCGAATTAGCGATTCCGCTGCTTGGTACTTTTCGTCTGCTACTGACATGCTTCTGTGTTTTTTTAGCACTATACGTCTATACGAGATTCTTTCTTGAGACAAATACCGCAGTTTTGTGGCTTTCTACAAAATACTCAATTTGTGTAAGATATACAGAATTGTGTTTTGAACTAAAACTGCTTCCGTTGCTAATAACGATTTTATGCATTTATTTATTTAAGCTAATTGATCAATTTACAGACCGTAAAAAGAAAAACCCCGAAGAACACAGCGAAGCTAGAACTACTGATAGACAGTGAATAAATAAACGAATCGAGATAATTTATACTTGGTAAACAAGACATCCCCATAAGGGTATGCAACTATACAAATTATCAAAAAGATGATCTCTGTGATGCAGATATATAAATAAATAGTCTCACAGCTGAATTACTGACGAGTGTTCGTAGTACAGCAAAAGAAAGATTATTGTCACGCAGAGTAGGAATGTCTAATTCTCTTTCATGTCCTTTTTATTCCTGTGTATACATAGTTTAACAGAATAAACAACAAAATCTGTGTTGTTGCTGGTGATGAGGGATGTAGTGGTGTTGGTGTGGTGGCCATCTTCTGTTTCAAATGATATATCTAGAACTGCAATATCTAGTGTATTCTATATATAAATAAAATAATAGTATGGAGTGAGTTAATGCGAATTTGACAGCGTTTCCAATAACCTCATCACCACCACCGTTATATACATACTTGTACATACATATGGATGTATGTATCTCTCTCTCTCACACTCTTTCTCCCCTCTCTCTCTCAATCTTTCCCTCTCTCTCAATCTTTTCCCCACTCTCTCAATCTTTCCCTCTCTCTCAATCTTTTCCCCTCTCTCTCACACTTTCCCTCTCTCACTCACTCTTTCCCTCCCTTTCTTTCTCCCTGTATATATATATATATATATATATATATATATATATATATATATATATATAAATAGAAGCATATATATATATATATATATATATATATATACGTGTGTGTATACATACATATATACATAATATATATATATATATATTATATATATGTATATATATATAACTATAATATATGTAGATAGATGTGTGTATATATATATATATATATATATATATATATATGTGTGTGTGTGTGTGTGTGTGTGTGTGTGTGTGTGTGTGTGTGTGTGTGTGTGTGTGTGTGTGTGTTAAATAAAATGAGACAACAAAGCCAAAGCTGTGTGGAATTTTCGGGATATTTATAAAGAGAAAGTTAGTCTTACAGCTGTTTCTAGGATATTCGGGATACCCCTTCATCAGAGACGATGTAAGATGGTTACATAATGAGAAATAGTAGAGTTCAATATAAGGAGTTATTTTGGAAAAGGATGGAGATAAGAAGCATAAAGGGAAATAAGAAAATAAAAATAAAAATATATGTAGGATGTTATAGCTGCAGTTCCATTATCCAAGGAAAGCGGTGTGTAGAAGTGGTAGAAATGCTTCTTGTCCGATATTTTTTCATCGCAAATGGAAAGTGTGGTGACGTAGATTCCATGTGCTGTTCATTCAAAGAGATCTTGTGGTGCGAATGAAAGTTTGAGAATGTAGTGGTAGTATTAAGTGGATAGAGAGGGGGAGAAGAGATATGTCTGTTAAAATGAAGAGAGAAGTCAAAAGAAAAGGTGAGAAAAGAAAAAGGAAAGAAAGAGGAAGAGAAAATGAAAACGTGTAAGGAAGTGAAAAAATGTGAAATAAGGAACGTTAGTTGGTGGTCAAGATATTATGAAGGGGAATGAGAAGGAGTGGGGGAGGGTAGGAAAAGATAAGAATGTAAAAGAATGTAAGTAATGAATATATGTGAGGTGGGTGATATGTTAGAATGGCATCGAGGGATGGGTTCAGAAAAAGGTATAGGAGGGATGTTTTCTAAGGTGAGTGGTAAACCACAAATTGGAAGGGAAGAATACTAAGAATGATCAAGTTTCTATAAATAGACTTATGTGTTTATTCTACTGGTTAATGTGATAGTGTGGGTCGAGGAATCAGAGAAAAGGAAAGGAAGACGTGTATATCGATATATGCGCGCACGCATGGGCATATATGTGTGTGCTTATGCATTATCATACAGGCCTGCATGCTTGTGTATTTAAACCCAAACGCATGCATATATATACACATACGCACACATACATATACACGTACATACATATACGCATGCATGCATGCACGCACATGCATATACAAACATACATATACATACATACACATATATATGCACACCCGTGCATAACCGTAAATACATGCCTATACGTATATACGGACGCACATATACACGCATACATGCACACGTACACACACACACACACACACATACATATACATGTACACACGTACATACATCCGCATACATATACATATGCATGCCCATATGTGTAGTATTAAACAATTAAAATAAGATTGGAGAGTTAAAAAATTAATGAAAAGTCAAATAGAGTTGTTGGGAATTACCTAAGTGGTTTTCGGGATATGTACTGTGTGGTTATTTAAGTTGCATTTAGATTTGTGATAAAATTTGAAGGCCTGGAAAGAGCGGTGGTTGCATGTACCTAGGGCCTCGTTACATTTATTTAGTAGTATTGAATAGTTGTGTTTTAATATGTGGAATGCCTCTTTTAGGCATAACTTACAGTCTGAGCGTTGACCTTGGTATGTAAGGTATCTATTATTGACCATGTCAAGATGTAGAGGTTATTTCTATTTTTGAAATGATGTATGTGACTGGCGAGTGTTGCGGATTTACTGTGTTTCTCGTATCTAAAAGAATTGAGATGCAGAGCGAATCGTTGTTTAAAATTTCTAGTTGATCCTATATATATGGTTGTAGAATTGTGTAACGTGTCGAGGACGGTGCATTTATAAATTACATTAGACCTTCTGCAATGGTTTGTAGAGGGCAGATGGTCCCATGACGGCAGTTATATGGTTGTGCATTGTGGGGATTATTCTCAGGAATGGAGGGGTTAATACTGTCAGAGGTGAGGTTAGAGATGGGGGTAGATTGGTCTATGTTATTAACATTATTATTACTATTATCATTACTATTTCTATCGTTGTTGTTATTTATCCTATCTGTAACAGTGGTGGGGGCAGTGGTAGGAGTATTCTGGTTAGTGTTAGTAGGATTGGTAGGGCTTCTGTTGTGGACTAAAGTATAGCGTTCGATATTGGAGCTATGTATATGTTGGGCGCTCGTGTATTCAGAAGTGTTACAATGTAGGTTTTGATAATAAAGAGAAAGTTTTCGTATATTAGAGGCTGTTATGCTAGACTCAAAGTTGGGTGGAGAGGAGTAGGATAGCTTTAAGGTAGATCTATTAAAAATAGAGTAATATTTATGCAGATGAGGGAAGTTGGAGTCCAGTATATTAAAAAAGGATTTAGCTAAGTTCTTAACGTTTAGTGAGAAGGGGTGGGGTGTATACCACAGAATAGAGCGTCCACCGCTTTCTTTTGGTTGCTTAAGGGTAGTTTTATCTATATTTTTAGAAATTAGAGTGGGGTAATGTAGCCCGTTATTGTTAGCTGTTTTAGCTTTTGACCTAGTGTTATATGTGTGCGTGTGGGTGTCTAAGTTTTCTTAATCTGGGTTCTCTCGGGGTTCTAGTATAGTGTATGTGTGGTCTGTTGTGATTATGGTGGTTGGCATGTCGTTGTGATATGATTTGAGATATATGTTGCTAGGGATGTATTTTATTTGTTGGGAGAAGCCGCTGGCAGCGAGCGTTTGGTTGTAATATGGAGCTTGGTTATCGAATATTTCCTCAGCAGATGAGAGGTCAGATATACGAATTGAGATACCCTAAACTATATTATCAAAGGTGGTTTTGGGGTGATTGGAACTAATGTTTAAGTACTTAAGGTATTGGTTAGGTTTGTGATATGAGGAGTATTGGGAAGTTTCTAAGTTTAAAGTTACGCCGAGAAAATTAGTAGTTTTGTGGGAATTTTCGAAAGTAATAAGTAGATTGAAGCTAGAGAAAAATTTGTGTAGAACTTTCCTAGTTCGTTCTAAAGGGGATTTGTTTAAGCTCTTGGTGACTAGCAAAGCGTCATCTCTGTAGAGGCCTCTCTTGATGTTAGGGAAATGCTGTTACAGTTATAGTGGTTGGCCCAGCACCAAAATTTGTCCTTAAAAGAACATTTTACGGACATTAAGGATTATGTTAATTTCTAGTGGGGTTAGGTCGGTTAGATTCCTAGCTAGAAGGAGCGCTTAATTAAGAAGTGCGAGAGAAATACAAGAGTAGTAATTATTTATATCAAATTGTAGGAAAGTAGAAGAAGAGTTTTTTGTTGCTTAGGAGATAGAACCATGTTATGACTTCACCTGTACAGAACCATAAGTTGACGTTCAATTTCTCCTTGACAATTGGTATTATGTTATCTAGAATATTTTTGCTTATTCTTCCCAGGTCAGGTTTGGTAGGGCATATAAGGCATATCGATGGTTTGGTTATGAAGTCATTTTTATGATCTTCAAGGTTGAAGCGTGGAGATACATATATATACATATCTCTTATATAAAATAGATCTGTGTGTATTCGCTTTTTACGCAAAAACGGCTGAGTGAATTGCTTCCACACCTGGGATGCATGAATTTGAATTCGGATACATAATAGGGTCTTTAGTTTATTTTTTTAAATTAAAAGTAAATAATATTGCTTTATATTTATGATTCTCTTTTTTAAAAATGTTTCCCAATGTCAGCTTCTGGTATTTACGTAGCCACGGCGAAACTTTCCGTTTTCATTTGCAAATCCTCTCACTCTCTATTTTAATGTTTTCATTTCAAGTTTTAATTTGCAAACAACTACGATAAATTACTGAAAGAAATATTTACTAAGTTCACAAATTTAAATATTCGGTATAAGATAGTTTTTAACGAGATTTTATTTATGCGATTTTTTCATTTCATGTTTATTTCATTCATTATTTGCAATGTTCCCTCTCCCCTCCCTCTCACGCACACACACACACTTTCTCTAATATAAACACATACACACACTGTCTCTAATATAAACACATACACACACTGACTCTGTAATATAAACACACACACACACACACACACACACACACACACACACACACACACACTCCAGGTTTGATTTTGTCATTACACAAATATCACAATTGAATGTTGCAATTCAACATGGGGCGTCCCAAAAGATATGGGCATTCTTTGGCTTGAACCCGCACACTTCATTAATTTCCGTAAACCTATTTATTTACTTTTTGTGCGCCGTGTTCAGCTCTACGTGTGCTTTTGTATGTATGTTTGTACACATTTATGTATGTGTGTGTTTGTGAGCGAGGGAGAGAGAGAGGGAGAGAGAGAGAAAGAAAGAGATTCAGTGTGTTGTCATGTATACGTACATACATGAATGCATATGCATACATCTTTTTTGTATGTATGTGTGTGTGTGATGTCTAAGTGGCACACACACACACACACACACACACACACACACACACACTCTCTCTCTCTCTCTCTCTCTCTCTCTCACATACACACACATACATACAAAAAGATGTATGCATATTTATTTATGTATGTATATATACATGACAACACAACCCTTCCCTCTCTCTCTCTCTCACACATCCATTTCATCTGATGTTTGATACTGTACGTATGAGTATGTGTGTGTGTGTGTATGTGTGTGTGTGTGTGTCTGTGTCTGTGTGTCTGTGTGTCTGTGCGTGCGCTTACATGGGGCGTTCTACAATCGCCATTTATTTCAATCATTCTTGTGAAGATATTCACGTAACTCACTTTTTCATTTAGTCACCATTTTAATTTTCGAAAAAGTTTCCGAGAACAGTGTTCTCACTCACTCTCTACAAGAGAAGACAGAGTAGATGTAGAGGATCAGCATTCTACAATGAAGCAAAGACGAGTACAGGTAGCCAGAGTCAATGTTGAATTCTACAACTTTGTTAATTCTATTAAGTATGTTTGCAAATATACAAACAAAGGTTTAGATGCTGCAACATACACTCTTATGCAGAATGGCAGCCAGCAGATAAATTAAAATGATGAAAATGCACAGTATGACAGAAGAAGATACATCAGTACCAATGAGGTTTGTTGGCACATCTTCAATTTTCCTATTCAGGAGTGCCACCCAGCCATCATTCATCTGAGTATCGATCTAGAGAATGGCCACAACGTTAACTTTACAAAACAAACAGATTTGCAACAAGCACTTTCTTTTAAGTTGTGTCAAGTGGATGAAGATGCAAGAAAACACTTTTATCTACAATTACCCAAGTATTACACCTGGAGAAACAATAATTGGCACGAGAGGAAACGTGGAGCTGACGTTCTTCCAAGAGCTTACAGTGTCCCCCACACCCAAGCCAAGCAGAGTGCTACTATTTACGGCTTCTTTTTCATGAAGCATGTGGTCCCAAATCATTCCAAGATGCGAGGAGGGTAAATGGTCATGTGTGTGAAACATATTGGGAAGCATGCTATCAACAAAGTTTTTTGAAAATGATGAGCATTGGGAACATCCATACATACGTACGTAGGTACGTACATACATCAATACATACGAATGTAGGTACGCACGTACATCCATACATAC
Organism: Octopus bimaculoides; assembly: GCF_046866305.1. Lineage (NCBI taxonomy): Eukaryota > Metazoa > Mollusca > Cephalopoda > Octopoda > Octopodidae > Octopus > Octopus bimaculoides. The sequence continues at coordinate 152,130,982 of NC_142930.1, read as the reverse complement.
GTACGTGTGCACTACGTACATCCATACATACATACGTAGATACGTACGTACATCCATACATACATAACTAGGTACGTACGAACATCCACATATGCGTACGAATGCACGTACGTACATCCATACGTGCATACATCCATACATACGTACGTAGGTACGTAACTACATCCATACATACTTACGTAGGCACGTACTTACATCCAAACATACGTATGAAGGTACGTACCTACATACATACATACTTACGTATATACGTACGTACGTATGTACGTACGTACGTACATCCGTACATACGTACGTAGCTATGTATGTACATCCATACATACGTACGTAGGTACGTACGTACATCCATACACATAACTAGGTACGTACATCGACACATACGTACGTAGGTACGTACGTGCATCCATACATACGTATGTAGGTACGTACGTCCATCCATACATACGTAGGTAGGTACGCACGTACATACATACATACATACATACGTACGTACGTACATCCATATATGCGTACGTAGGCATATACATACTTACATAGGCACGTACGTACATTAATACATACGTACGTAAGTACGTACCTACATCCATAAAGACGTACGTAGACAAGAAAGTACATCCATGCATTTTTACGTAAGCACGTACGTACTTCCATACATACGTACATCCATACGTACGTACATCCACACATACGTACGTAGGTACACAGGTAATCCATACGTACGTGCGTATGTACATCCGTACATGCGTACGTAGTTACGTACGTACATACATACGTACGTAGGCACGTACCTACATACATACGTACTTACGTAGGCATGTACGTACATACATACATACATACGTACGTATGTAGTACGTACATCCATACTTACATAAGTAGGCAAGTACGTACATCCATACATTCTTTCGTAGGCACGTACGTACATCCAAGCATACGTAGGGAGGTACGTACCTACATACATACATACATGCGTAGGTACGTACGTAGGTACGTATGTACTTACATGCGTACGTAGGAACGTACGTGCGTCCATTTATACGTAAGTAGGTACGTAAGTACATCCATATATACGTACGTAGGTATGTACGTACATCTTTACATACATAACTAGGTACGTACATCCATACATACGGACGTAGGTACGTACGTACATCCATACATACGTACGTACGTACATCCATACATACATAACTAGGTACGTTCATCCACACATACGGACGTAGGTACGTACGTACATCCATGCATACGTACGTAGATGCGTTCGTACATCCATACATAAATACTTAGGTACGTACGTAACATCCATACATGCATACGTAAGTACGTACATACATCCATACATACATACGTCGTTACGTACGTACGTAGGTACGTACGTGCATCTATACATTACGTGCGTAGGCACGTACGTACATACATACGTACGTACATCCATACATACATACGTAGGTACGTACGTACATCCATTCATACGTACGTACATCCATACGTACGTATATCCATTTGTACATACGTAGGTACATCCATGCATGCGTACGTAGGCACGTACGTTAATACATACAAACGTATGTAGGCACGTACGTACATCAATCATAGTTACGTAGGCACGTACGTACATCCATACATACGTACGTATGTACGGACGTATATCCATACTTACATACGTAGACAAGTACGTACATCCATACATACTAACGTAGGCACGTTCGAACATCCATACATTCTTAGGTAGGCACGTACGTACATACATACATACATACGTAGGCACGTACGTATATCCATATATATGTACGTAGGTACTACATACATCGATACATACGTACGTCGGCAAGTACGTACATCCATACATACTTACTTAGGCACGTACGTACATCCATACATACGTACATAAATAGGTACGTACGTACGTACATACATACCTAGGAAGGTACCTACGTAGGTACGTATATACATCCATACATACGCACGTAGGTACGTACGTACATCCATACATGCGTACGTAGGTACGTACGTACATCCATACATTACGTACGTAAGCACGTACGTACATACATACGTACACCCATACGTACGTACATCCATACATGCGTACGTAAGCACGTACGTACATACATACGTACGTAGGCTCGTACGTACATCCATACATAATTACGTAGGCACGTATGTACATCCATACATACGTACGTATGTATGTACGTACATCCATACTTACATACGTAGACAAATAGTACATCCATACATACTTACGTAGCCACTTACCTACATCCAAACATGCGTACGGAGGTACGTACCTACATACATACATACGTACGTAGGTACCTACATACATCCATACATACGTACGTAGGTACGTACGTACGTCCATACATACGTATGTAGGTACGTACATACATCCGTACATATATAACTAGGTACGTACATCCATACATACGTACGTAGGTACGTACGTACATCCATACATACGTACGTATGTACGTACGTACATCCATACATACGTACGTAGTTACGTACGTACATCCATACATACGTGAGAACATACATACATACGTACGTCCGTACATTACGTACGTAGTTACGTACGTACATACATACATACGTACATAGATATGTACGTACACCTATACGTATGTATATAAGTACGTACGTATAGATATAAATACGTACGTGCATATATACATAAGTACGTAGGTACGTACGTACATCCATACATACTTACGTAGGTACGTACGTAATCCATACGTACGTACATCCGTACGTACGTACATCCATAGATACGTACGTAGGTATGTACGTGCATCCATACATACGTACGTAGGTTCGCACGTACATCTATACATACGTACGTAGGTACGTGCGTACATTCATACATGCGTACGTAGGCACGTACATACATACGTACGTAGGCACGTACGTACATCCATACATACTTATGTAGGCACGTAATATATTCATACATTCGTAGGTAGGCACGTACGTACATCCATACTTACGTACGTAGGTAGGTTCTTACATCCATACATACGTACGGAGACAATTACGTAAATCCATGCATAATTACGTAGGCACGTACGTACATCCATAAATACGTACGCAGGTACATACGTACATACATCGGAACGTACGTAGGCACGTACGTACATCCATAAATACGTACGTATGTACGGACGTATATCCATACTTACATACGTAGACAAGTACGTACATCCATACATACTAACGTAGGCACGTTCGAACATCCATACATTCTTAGGTAGGCACGTACGTACATCCATATATACATACGTAGGCACGTACGTATATCCATATATATGTACGTAGGTACTACATACATCCATACATACGTACGTCGGCAAGTACGTACATCCATACATACTTACTTAGGCACGTACGTACATCCATACATACGTACATAAATAGGTACGTACGTACGTACATACATACCTAGGAAGGTACCTACGTAGGTACGTATATACATCCATACATACGCACGTAGGTACGTACGTACATCCATACATGCGTACGTAGGTACGTACGTACATCCATACATTACGTACGTAAGCACGTACGTACATACATACGTACACCCATACGTACGTACATCCATACATGCGTACGTAAGCACGTACGTACATACATACGTACGTAGGCTCGTACGTACATCCATACATAATTATGTAGGCACGTATGTACATCCATACATACGTACGTATGTATGTACATACGTAGACAAATACGTACATCCATACATACTTACGTAGCCACTTACCTACATCCAAACATGCGTACGGAGGTACGTACCTACATACATACATACGTACGTAGGTACCTACATACATCCATACATACGTACGTAGGTACGTACGTACGTCCATACATACGTATGTAGGTACGTACATACATCCGTACATATATAACTAGGTACGTACATCCATACATACGTACGTAGGTACGTACGTACATCCATACATACGTACGTATATACGTACGTACATCCATACATACGTACGTAGTTACGTATGTACATCCATACATACGTACGTATGTACGTACGTACATCCTTACATACATACGTGAGAACATACATACATACGTAAGTATGTTCGTACATCCATACATAAATACGCAGGAATGTACGTACATCCTTATGTGCATACGTAGGTACGTACGTACATCCATACATTCATACGTCGGTATGTACGTACATCCATCCATACATTCATAGGTACGTTCGTGCATCCATGCATACGTACGCATGTAGGTACGTACGTACATCCGTACATTACGTACGTAGTTACGTACGTACATCCATACATACGTACATAGGTATGTACGTACACCTATACGTATGTATATAAGTACGTACGTATAGATATAAATACGTAGTGCATATATACATACGTACGTAGGTACGTACGTACATCCATACATACTTACGTAGGTACGTACGTACATCCATAGATACGTACGTAGGTACGTACGTGCATCCATACATACGTACGTATGTTCGCACGTACATCTATACATACGTACGTAGGTACGTGCGTACATTCATACATGCGTACGTAGTCACGTACATACATACGTACGTAGGCACGTACGTACATCCATACATACTTACGTAGGCACGTACGTATATTCATACATTCGTAGGTAGGCACGTACGTACATCCATACTTACGTACGTAGGTAGGTTCTTACATCCATACATACGTACGGAGACAATTACGTAAATCCATACATAATTACGTAGGAACGTACGTACATCCATAAATACGTACGCAGGTACATACGTACATACATCGGAACGTACGTAGGTACGTACGTACATCCATTCATACGTATATAGTAACGTACGTAGATATATACATTCGTACGTAGGTACGTACGTACATCCATACATACGTACGTAGGTAACTGCGTACATTCATACATTAAGTACGTAGGTACGTACGTACATCCATACATACATACGTACGTAGGTACGTACGTACATCCATACATACGTACGTAGGTATGTACGTACATCCATACATACGTACGTAGGTACGTACATCCATACATAGGTACGTAAGTACGCACGTACATCCATACGTACGTACCTTCGTACGTACGTACCTCGATACATTCTTACGTAGGTACGTACTTATATCCATACATTACGTACGTCGGTACGTACGAACATCCATACGTACGTACATCCATACATACGTACGTAGCTACGTACGTACATCCATACATACGTACGTAGGTACGCACGTACATCCATACATACGTACGTACGTACATCCATACATGCGTACGTAAGCACGTACGTACATACATACGTACATACGTAGTTACGTACGTACAACCTTTTCGCAATTATAGTGAACATGTGTCAACTTGGCAGTCCCTTGCAGTTTCGGATGAAACATCGTGAGGACATGGTGGAGGACTTGAAGTATGCAGATCTATAGTGGAAGATACTTGTCCGAGGTGCCGCGCAGTGGGAGTGAACTCAAAAGCACATGGCTGGAAAGCGAGTTTCTTAACCAGTCAGCCATGCCTGTATCTTGGAAAGTTAAAGACATCGGCGGCAACGTTCTGTACCAATTAGAAAAACAAATCAAACCCAAGATTTCCTATGGTTTTTCTCTGGCACTCGAACCAGCTGACATATCGGACAATTTAGTGTTAATATTGTTCACAAAGATGAATTAATGCTGACTGTGAAGTGACGGAAGAAATAACTTCATTGAGTAGCATGCGCCGAAGAACTACTACTGAATAGATTTTCAAGTAGATGAAGAAAACATCGACTAAGCGCAATCTAGCTTGGAGCTTTCAAAGTGTATTACAACTGATGATAGAAAATATGTGTGGTAAAGGAAAAGGTGAATTAAAAGGTTTTGTTGGACAGGATCACAATCGGTATCAGTCTGATTAGCACAACCAAACACACTGCTCCTCGTCTTCTCCCATGCGATGCTTTTGGCCATCGACGACGACAACGGACGAAATAATAATAATACTCGTGACGATGTGAGACGTGGTGTTTCACTATATCATTCATCAACAAGAACTTTACAAAAACATTAAGATCTTTTAAGTGTGAAAACACCAGTTCAGCTCTGCCTCTTCAGACCTTTAGCTAGCTCTTCATTTCATACGTTCTGAAATAAAGCTTTTCTTTCATAAATCCCGACTGACTCTGATAGTTGACAAAAATTGGAGATGTGTATCATATATGATACATGGACACCACGAAAATACGTCCTGTGAATCAAATGCAATACACAGGACAGGCAAAAGTTTAAGTGGATTTTATTTGATTGCTATAATCAAGTACCGTCAAATTCAAACATTCTTTTAGAAGTAAAAGAAGCTGAACATAAAAATTTGTTGTACCACACTACTGTAAGGTGGTGTAGCAGAATTAAAGTTAGGTCACAATTTTTTTAAACTACCGATGGAGGTTAACATTTTTTTTTTAATGACAAGATCGTGCTCAGCTGCTTTTCGCAAACAGCGAACGGGCGTGAAAATTTACATTCTCAGCAGACTAAATAGCGGAACCTTCACAAGTTCTGTCTTTAGGTATAAGGCGATCATGGGCTTATATGTAATATATATATATATATATATATATATATATATATATATATATACTCTGCAGTGAAAGCTTTCCAGTGAAAATTAACTTTTCCTCTCTACTCCCAGTTAATAATAAATAACTTCAACCATCTACTTGCTGCGAAAAATACAGCCAAAAATTGAATTAAATTTATTTATTTTCGAATTCACTCAAGAGATTCTAAAACCAGTTTTGGACAATGTTTTTCACATCCATCCATCCATTTTCTCGAATGTCACAGGAAAAGAATAAGAGATAGCTTGTTCAAGCCGATCCAAACAGCAGGAGACCTCGGGGTAGACAAAGAAATAAATAGTTTCATTTGGTCACGCTTCGGAACCCAGCCGGAAAGTCTAACGACTTACTTTGGATGGTCATAGGGGTAGAGTTCTCAGGCACCTTCATTGGGACCTCTCAGAAGCAACAGTCGTTAGACTTTCCGACTGGATTCCGAAGCGCGACCAAATGAAACTATTTATTTCTTTGTCTACCCCGAGGTCTCCCGCTGTTTGGATCGGCTTGAACAAACTATCTTTTATTCTTTTCCTGTGACATTCTATCATATGTCCATAATACTGGTGTAGTGACCTCTCGATGCGGAAAAGTAACGGCTCGACATGGAACGATTCAATGAATATGTGAAAGCATCAAAGATCTTTCAAAATCCATTTTAACAGCAACACCGAGAAATTTCCATCCGATCTTTAACTGCAAGATATTAATCTGCAGTCAAATGGTGCGTTAAAAAAAAAACAAAAAAAAAAGTATAAAATGGAAATATTGACTGACTTCGTTAAATTTTTCCCAGACGATTATATTTCTTTGACTTTGCTCAGGGTGAATTTTAGTATTCAGCACAACCTATTTATGAGACATAAAAATGTTCAACCTTGATGCATATTAAATTCATTTATAAGTTCGTATTGCTTGATTACACTTGCGGTAAGCTGTGATTACTGATCCACAAAATTAGAACTACAATTCAGCAATGTTTTTTGTTCCTCTCCCAGTAGAAACCAGAATTTCATAGTTCTCATTGATCAATGTTAGATTGAAGTTTATGTAAGTATATACTTCTAACCACATTTCTCTGTTCCCCTCTAATCACATTTTCTTTTTCAGTCTCCTCCTTTACATTACTTCTATTCTTTTTTGATAAAGGACTAGTGCCCGAAACGTCAAGACTTTTTCCCTTCCTTAAACGTTAAGCTAATACAACATTTGTTACAAATCATTCTTGTATTGTCTATTTTTTTGGTTTGTTTTGTGTTCATTGCTTTCATATTTCTAAACTAAAAATATTAAAGCGATAAAAAAAAAAAAGGAAACAAGCTACTTCCATAGTTTTGTATGATTATGGTCTCTTTTTGTAAAAATTAACCTTTGCTGGCCTGACATAAAAATATTTCCAATCCAGCCCCCCTCCAAAAAAGTTTGTCATTCCTTCCTATGCTATAAAATGGAGTCGATGCGGCTAGTACATATAATTGATATCAACTGACTATTAGTAAACATGATTGAATTAACTCCGGTTTATTACTAGCACTGACGAATATCGAACTACGTATCTGTCTGTTTCGAGGAGAATGTTCTACATATTATATCCAACCAACGTATTCCAATAATTTACTTGTTTATCTCGAATCAAGATGTCATCCTAAGTATCAACTAGTTACACATCAAACGATTCAAATCATCAAGATATAATAGCTTCATTTTCTAACTAGGTTATCAAATTTATTGATGACTTGTATATCCTCAAAGCTTTTGCCCAAAACTAACCTTGACATACTGCTGGAGTTAGAAGTACACCTAACAGCAGGCAGTTTCTGAGCTTGGAGCAATAACCAAGCAAGTTTTATGCTGTGTGATTTCTAAACCAGTGACTGTTGTATCAAACAAGGGGTTCTCTTACCAGACGTCGTCAAATGTTTTGCTGATGATAGTTGCAGCATCATTGCTTTCGCAAATGTATTTTCGCGAATTTTCTGTTGTTGAGGGTTCACTAGTGAGTAACATGGGAAGCAAGTTCCCCAATAGATCAGGTGGTGGCTGGATGGAAGCCGTACTTGTGATCTCTGAGGAGGATAAAGATAGAAAGAGAAAGGAAGAGAGAGAGAGAGGGGGGAAAGAAGGGAGAGAGAAGATGACTCAGTATCGGAGAAAGAAATTTTTAACAGTTATTTCAATCACGTTTGCGGTATGAGATGTTGACTAACGATCGATCGAAAGTTAACAGGATCAGAGAGGTTGCACTCCTTCAGAGTATGATACAATGTAGCATGTTTCTAAAGGCTGGGATAGATCCATTCTGTAGAAAGATCGAAGCGTTTAGACTGCTCTGGATGTCAACATTAAAGGATGACAGACGGGAAAGGATCAAAGCTGGTGTCCTTGTTGGTCTGAAGCAATCGGAGGCATTTTCTGATTTGGAGTGTTTGTGTTTGTAGATTTGAGGTTTGTGGAAGCCGCTGGAAGTAAGGAGATTTTGGCTGATCGTATCGAGTGTTTATTGTGGAGCTACAGGCCAAAAAAGAGAGAAAGTAAGAGATTGTTCTCTGTAAGAGTGCCTTTTACAAAATCATCTTGAGTTGAAGAGTGTTGTTGGCACTCCGTCACTTACGACGTCGAGGGTTCCAGCTGATCCGATTGTAAGAACGATCGTGCGAACCAAAAGGAGAAATGGTGACGAATGGAAAACAGGCTCCTTTTTAAACGCGTCACCCGGTCGAACACAAAAATATAAGATGATATTATGTTATAATTCTATAACATAGTGAACTTAGAAATGCCAGGAAGGACAAGATAGGACTCAACCGATAGAAATGAATAACAGTAAGATTTATTGTAGCATTAAATTGTGTCTGTGTGTGAGTGTGAATGCAACATAATAAACACAATATAAGACTGGTCGTCATGTAAACAAAAGAGTGTGTGCGAGTAATACATGTATGTGAATGCGAGAGATACATAGTATTGAAGTATTGATAAGAGTCAGGAACATGTTTCGGAATTTACCAGTTCTTGGTTAGAGTACACAGTGGTAAGTGTCTGTATATAAGAAGTTAAAGCGTTAGGGTAGAGCGATCACTCGTCGTGATGTTAGGGCTTCTATGCCGGGCCGGGTTCTTGAATACAGATGTTCTTCGCAGGTGTCGGATTCTGCCTGTTATTTTCGTGGTGAAGAAATCACACAAAACAGGGCTGAAGAGTGCTGCGGTTAGCTGTTGGTAGCTTGTGTACGTGTAGAAGTCATGTTGACGCTGGCGGCGATGCTGGTAGTCGTAGAGTCGTGTTGCTGCTGGCGACGTCGGGGGCGATGCTTGTAGTTCGTAGTTGAACGATGGTGTTGTTGATGTCGTCGCTGGAACTGGCTAGCTGTGTTATGCGTGTATGGTCAGCGGCCGGCCAGATCTAGGAGATCTGGGGCGCGACGAATTTGCCGGGTATCTAGCAGGCTATTTATAGCTGAAGGTAGGCTCCAGAGAAGCATTAGAAAAACACTATCACGTGACCTTATTAGGGGCTATGGTTGGTCGATTTGCGTCCTGGGGCGAACGGGTGGAGATAATTTACCCGCGCAAAGAATAGTCAGTCAGGTGATGACAGGGAAAGAGATGCTTTCTATTACGCTCGCGATCAACGGAACAGCCTGCTCGTGAAATTAACGTGCAAGTGGCTGAGCACTCCACAGAGACGTGTACCCTTAACGTAGTTCTCGGGCATATTCAGCGTGACACAGTGTGACAAGGCTGACCCTTTGAATTACAGGCACAACAGAAACAGGAAGTAAGAGTGGGAGAAAGTTGTGGTGAAAGAGTACAGCAAGGTTCGCCACCATCCCCTGCCGGAGCCTCGTGGAGCTTTTAGGTGTTTTCGCTCAATAAACACTCACAACGCCCGGTCTGGGAATCGAAACCGCGATCCTATGACCGCGAGTCCGCTGCCCTAATCACTGGGCCATTGCGCCTCCACAGGGTTGAAGAGTGGTAGGTAAGAACATTCTAAAAAGTAAGTAGAAGTCCTTTTATCATGGGACGAAAAATATCGACAGCAAAATGGGAAACAAGAGAGAGATTACGGTCAGTAAAATACACAAAGACATATATCGTTTTGCATGAGTTGCGGTGATAAGTTAAAGTCTGTAGAGAGGAGTGAGTTCCTTCATGCGATGAAGGCCATATTCTTTGTCAGTACTGCTGCAAGAGAACCACCAGGGTAAATTCGGGTAATGGGCGTTGGTTGAGTGAGAGACACAAAGTGACATAACCTAGAGGATGCTTTCAGTCATCTTTGCTGTGTTTTGGTCCCTTATTCATATACGCGTACGCGAGCCACACGTGTGTGTGTGTGTGTGTGTGTGTGTGTGTGTGTGTGTGTGTCAGGGATTCAGAGGAGCTTTCAACAACGCAAGTGCTTTAGTCACTCCTAAAAAAAAAAAAAAAAAAAAAAAAAGAGCTTGCACCATATGTAAGTAATTCCTGCAGTTCCTTTCTACTTGGGGCCAGAAAGGATATTTATATCAGCTCTATTATACAGTTACTTCTTTTTTATCAGAATATTAATTAGCTTCATCTTTGGAGACACGTAATTCAATATCTACATCTAACGTTTCAATAGGTACCATATCTCGTACTCCACTAGCAAAGCACTAAGAACATTTATATCTAAACTAAGGTTACCTACATGTACATGGCGTTCTTAACCTTATGGATAACGGTGCTCTTGCTCTTACTTTAGAAATATAGATTCCAAATTCATTCCAGTTCGATATTATGCATCCGTAGGCGCATGAATTGTTTTACATCACAAGGGAAGCCACTCTTCATACACAACGAAACGCCACATTTCTCTGTCGAGCTAGCAGAAATTTCAGTGTCAGAAAAAAACCTGCTTTGCAGCATTTGTTCCAAGTCTTTACGTTCTGAGTTCAAATCCCATGGAGTCGACTTTGCCTTTAATTCTTTCAAGGTCGATAAGAGAAAATAAGGGTTAAGTACAGGCGTCGATGCAATCGACTAACTCACTTTGTTCTTAAAATTGCTGGCCTCGTTTCTAAATCAGAACGAGCTAATTTACATGAATGAAGTGTAACACCAATGCAATCTTAAGGTATGGACTCGTAGGGGAAATTGTCCCGAGGCCTCAAAGGCAACCAGAATTCTTAAAGCAATGGCAGAAGCAACTATGAAGAGTTTCAACTTGCTCTGGTCAAGGAGGAATGGAAGTGAATCCCGAAAGGTATTTCAGTCAACAGGCGTCCTCAAATGAACTGATTAAAATACCAAGATATCTTGAATGTGGGGCATCTTTCCAGGGTGATTACAATGTAGACGATAGCACAGAATGTGACAGTTGAGGGGTATCTAGGTGTCATGATCTGGATGCGGTCCGGTTCCCTTAAAGTGCAAAGAGTTGAAGGCCGAAGCACTTGCATCAAGAGTTCTTCGCTCAAGATTTTCTGCTGTTCAGTTATCGACCTTGAAAGAATTAGAGGCAGAGTCGACTCCATGAGATTTGAACTCAGAACGTAAAGGATTGGAGCAAACGCTGCAAAGCAGTTTTTTTCCCACCGACTCTGAAATTTTTACTGGCTCTGAAATTTCTACTAGCGTTTATGGATGTGTAATATCGAACTGGAATGAACTCCCTGCTGTCTCTTACTAGTAAATGATAATCAATATATGCTGTTGTATACTTAGAAACCCTAGAATTATAGGTCCCAGCTTTGCACAAGGGCCTATAATACTGTTATGACAGCCCTGGTGTAACTCATCTATGATGTTTGAACTTAATAATCGATATCGCAAAATGTGTTTATATTTTACAAGTAGAACCACCTTCCATGTACTTCCATCTCACACTCTATTATATGACCTAGCAAATATTTAATCCATTCTTAAAACAAAAAAGTTCACAAATTAGGCGTAGGAGTGGCTGTGTGGTAAGTAACTTTGGTCGGCCCGAGGCTATAGTAGAAGACACTTGCCCAAGGTGCCATGCAGTGGGACTGAACCCGGAACCATGTGGTTGGTAAGCAAGCTACTTACTACACAGCCAGTCCTGCGCCAGACACAGCCACTTCTGCGCCATACACCCACTCCTGCGTCACACAGCCACTCCTCTGCTGACTTCTTTTCTTTTTACTGTAACTTGCAGCTTGCTACCAAACATAAGACGTTCAACAGAATTGAGTTGTATAATTAATATACAAATTAATGAAAAAAATTAGTATTATTTTTTTAGTTGCTACTTTTACTGTAACCCTAAGTTAACTCAGATCAAACGGACCTATGATCAAAGATATTCTAAGGGCAACCATCCCAACCTTATCTAACCCCACAAATTATTTGTAGCTGAGCATTATCCAATGTATCCCACCACACCTATTTTGAGGATAGGACGGTGTTATTCTAGGAAATTTGACTGCCTTTTCTAGAGGATCAATTATACGAAATTCTTGGCCCTTGAGTCACTTCGTAATTTCTACCAATAATAAACGTTTGTTACAAATCTGTTTTTAGAAATAGTAATTTCAAAGTAATGTCCCTTGAATTTCTTTTAAGGTTGCTTCCCTTTATCTAAACTAATTTTGTAATCGGTAAAAATTAATTGATATCGCATTTTCACTAGCATTTCAAGAAACTGTTAAACCCTTACTCTCAGAAACAAAATGATATTTATGGTACTTTTGATTTTAGAAATATTATTAAAAATTTAATCAATTAATGTTTTTTTATTAATTACTTTTTCTTCCCTAATTTTTTTTCTGTCTTCAACAGTGATTTCTCGAGATATGTTTGAAAGATTAACATTTCTCTTTCTCTAAGGGGAACATTTGCAATTTAGTTTTCAATGGCGAGAAAAATAACCCAATTTACAAAAGTAAACAGCTGGAAAATAGTTTTAAATAAAGAGTGAAAAAAAAAAAAAGAAATCAGCAAATGAACAAAATAAGAACGTGCACATTCATATATTGCGCCAGAGGGCGCTAGTATTCTCCATTTAAAAGAACTTGTGACAACGCAAAACACTTAATGACATTACTACAGCAATTGCAAGCCTGAGGCATTGGATTAGCAAGACACCTTCCCAAGTTTCATCTGATACTTCAATGAAATGGGATTCTAACGAAGCCATAAACCTCTCTTGTCATCAGTTCAGTACTTACTCTCCAACATCCCAAAAACCGTAAGGAGAAAAAGTAATTGCTGGAATTTCAGTGACTTATTTTATTTGGCTACTGACGCAGTAAGCCTCACCTCCAAACGCAGTATCAAAGAGTTGTGATGGAGGAAAAAAAAGAATAAAAGGTAAAGTCGCAAATGCTGGAATTTCCTACAAAGCATCTCTGTTTAGTTCAAATGCGAAGAGTGAGTCCGTCGGGTTTCTTCCTGTTGTATTCGGACAATTACACTGGTTCCAGAATTGAAGGAATCATTACCCTAGCTAAGGCTCATTTAATGATAAAAGTAATCTTGTTGTAACAACTAAAGTACATTTCGTTAATATGACAATCTGTAAAGAACTCCAGAATTGAAAAAACTTACTATAATGGACGCATCATTTCCTTACATCACCTCCAACTCTGAAGTCGGTAGAAATGAGGAACCTATCTGGGTTAAATAAACCACTGCTGGCTGCCACGGGTGAAGCTTCAGTCTAGTCTATAGAAAATTTGGCAACATTCTAAGTATTGATTAGATTGATCAAAAAAGACAGTCGAAAATTTTCTTGACTATCAACATTGTTTTTCAGATATATTGATTTCTAATCTAGACAGAAGGCTGTATGTTTTGATGGGATAAAACAAAATCAATTACATTGATATACTGGCAAATATATAAAAAGAGATTTTTGAGGAAACCCAAACTACCTATTTAGTGAAGATGGTACAGATGTTAAAGTTAACATCATCGTCATTTTGTAAAGTCCACTTTTCCATGCTTAAACGAGTCAAATGAAATTCATTGAAGCTGATTTTCAATGGCTGGATGCTTTTCCTTCAGCCAACCCTTGCCTGTTTACAAGCAAAGTAACATTTTCGCATGGCTAGACATATTCTTCGCAGAAGATTGGAAATGAATGATATCATTTGTATGACAGTAACACACCTAACACAACACACACACATAATGGCTGTGTGGTAAGATGTTTGCTTCCCAACCACATATGGTTCTGGATTCGGTCCCACTATGTGGCACCTTGGGCAAGTGTCTGCTACTATAGCCTTGGGTCGACCAAAGCCTTGTGAGTGGATTAGGTAGACAGAAACTGAAAGAAGCCCATCATATATATATATATATATATATATGTGTGTGTTGGTGTGTGTGTGTGTGTGTCTCTTTGTGTTTGTGTCCCCCCACCATCACCGCTTACAGACGGATGTTGGTGTGTTTACATCCCAGTAGCTTAGCAGTTGGGTAAAAGAG
>NC_142930.1:152103437-152110937 GCF_046866305.1 Octopus bimaculoides | reverse complement strand
ATCATTCTACCCCAGACTTGCTGGTTGAGATATTTCGAGAATAATAATGTACTAAGGAGATTTAAGAATTCCTAACAGACACTGACCGAGTAAATTTTCAGTTGTTTATGAAAAATGTTAAGGTTGGTATTTTAAAGGAATTTTAAAATGAGAGAACACCTCTGACAACAGGGTTGAGACTTCAAGTTTCATCCGACAGATTATTCAACCAGTTGAATACTGATATTCCATGAACACAAGGTTTGAAAATAGATCTGGTAGTTGGTAACTAAGAGAAGTAAATTGTATACTCTTTTACGTGTTTCAGTCATTTGACTGCGGCCATGCTGGAGCACCACCTTTATAGTCGAGCAAATCGACCCCAGGGCTTATTCTTTGTAAGCCTAGTACTTATTCTATCAGTCTCTTTTGCTGAACTGCTAAGTTACGGGGACGTAAACATGCCAGCATCGGTTGTTCAAGCGGTGCTGGAGGTACAAACGGCAGGAGGTGCTGGCGACCCCTGTTGTACTCTTTTGCCCCAACTTTCTCTCACTCTGTCTTCCTGTTTCTTGAGTAACACTGCAATGGACTGGCGTCCCGTCCAGCTGGTGGGAACACATACGCCATAGAAACCAGGAAACCGGGCCCATGAGCCTGGGTAGGCTTTGAAAGGGCGATGTTTATGGGGGTTTTTTTTTATCTGTCTTTCTTCTCCTTTTTCTCTATCACAAGGCTTTGTAAATGAACAATCTGGTGTGTTTATTTTAATGGTCTACCAATGTATACAGTGTGTTTCTCTGCCCCAGGTGTCAGGAAGACACTCAGCAAGAAATGGAAACAGATGATAATGAAAATAATAACCCTTTCTACTATAGGTACAAGCCCTGAAATTTGTGGGACGGGGACTAGTCGATAACATCGACCCCAGTACTTGACTGGTACTTAATTCATTGACCCCGAAAGGATGAAAGGCAAAGTCGACCTTGGCGGAATTTGAACTTAGAACATAAAGATGACTGAAATACCACTAAGAATTTTGCCCAGCATGCTAACAATTCTACTAGTTCACCACCTTAATAATAATAATAATAATAATTTTAAAAATCAGTAAATATAAAGACTTGCTAATAGAAATTGAAAAAATGTGGCACCTCAAGGCGTCTACCGTACCAGTGATTGTAGGATCTCTAGGAATGATAAAAAAAGGCACTGAAACCTATTTGAAAATGATACCAGGCTTACCATCCCTACAGGAAGTGCAAAAAATCGTGTTAACTGGAACGACTCATGTACTGAGAAGAGCATTATCGCTGTGAAAACAACATCCACATCTATTCATGAATTTTATTTATTTATTTATTTATTTTTTTAAATACATATTTTGCCTGTGAATTTGCATGTGTAAACTGGGAATGCATACAACGAGTTTCTCTGCCCTAGGTGTACGGAAAACACTCGGCGAGAAATGGAAGAAAATTTGAAGAAATAATAATAGTAATAATAATAATAATAATAATAATGATAATATAACAACAGGAAATAAATAATGATAGAAACTTGATGTTACCACTAAAAAGTATTTGATGTCAATCACATTACAACCTTCCAGATTTGAGGGTGACAAAGGAGGTACCAGCATCGTATCACCACTCCACACATCTGTTTCACCAGGTGGAATACTAGGATGATTCACACAAGACAAGGTTTGAACTTCAGTCCCTTGTGTTAGTTTTCCATGGTACAAAACATGCTGCAATGATATAAAAATGGCTAAGAAATAACACTGTATTAATTGATTTCAAATTTTGGCACAAGACCAGTAATTTTGATGGTGGGGTAGTTTGATTACATTGACCTTGAAAGGATGAAAGGTAAAGTCAAATCCCAGTGGCAGTTGAACTCAGAACATAAAGACAGATGAACTGCTGTGAAGCATTCTGCCAGTTTGCCACCTTAAACACCCAAAACATTCAAGCATGGCTCAGTGGTTTGAAAGGTTGCTTTGTAACCATGAGATCCTGGGTTTGTCATCTGAATTATTTTATTCAGATGGCACCAAGTTAAAAACCAAAACTGATAATGATAAAAGTAAACTTTTACTCACCATTTTATTTATGACATTTATCTATTCATTTGAGAAACACAGTAGTGGGGTGGGTGTTCTAGTCCCATGTCAACTAAATATGTCGGATCCTTAATATACGAACTTAACTCTTTTTCTGTTTCTTTCTCTCTTCCTTGAGTTCCCCAGTTCTTTTATTTTTCTTATGTCTTTACTGCCCACAAGGGGTTACACACAGGGGGGACAAACAAGAACAGACAAAGGGATTAAGTCGATTATATCGATCCCAGTGCATATCATCATCGTTTAACGTCCGCTTTCCATGCTAGCATGGGTTGGACGATTTGACTGAGGACTGGTGAAACCGGATGGCAACACCAGGCTCCAATCTAATTTGGCAGAGTTTCTACAGCTGGATGCTCTTCCTAACGCCAAATAAATGGTACTTATTTAATTGACCCCGCAAGGATGAAAGGCAAAGTTGACCTCGGCGGAATTTGAACTCAGAACATAGCAGCAGACAAAATACCGCTAAGCATTTCACCCGACGCGGTAACGATTCTCGCAGCTCACCGCCTTTAGTTCTTTTATTCTTCTTGTCTTCCTGTCTGCACACACTTGACTGAATACCACTTACAATTTTACAGTTCGTTGACTGGCATCCATGCCAACCTTCCTTCATTAGACACTAAACTCAGCTTGCGAAGACCTGTTGGGGTAAGTGAGATCGAAACTGAACCAAATTCGACGACTGGCACCCGTGCCAGTGGAGCGCTAACTGCACCATCCGAGCAGGATCACTGCCAGAGCAGTGGTCTCGCTTCCATGCCGGTGGCACGTAAAAAGCACCATTTGAGCGAGATCGCTTCCAGCTTTGCCTTACTGGCACTCGTGCCAGTGGCATGTGGAAAAAACATTGAACTGACTCCTGTGCAGGTGGCACGTAAAAAAACACCATTTGAGCGTGGCTGTTGCCAGTACCGCCGGACTGGCCCTCATGCCAGTGGCACATAAAAAGTACCCACTACACTCTCGGAGTGGTTGGCGTTAGGAAGGGCATCCAGCTGTAGAAACTCTGCCAGACCAGATTGGAGTCTGGTGTAGATATCCGCTTCGCCAGTCCTCAGTCAAATCGTCCAACCCATGCTAGCATGGAAAGTGGATGTTAAATGATGATGATGATGATGATATAATAATATCTTATGGATATGGTGAGGTCCTATAAAAATACATGTCATACTGAAACCTATGTAGCAATGCATTAATAAAAATATAAAATCTCCATCTGTGAAGTATTTCTCATTATTAATATATATATGTAATGCATAAAACAATTAAATCAGAAAGTGCCAGAATTATTAAAAACTGTACAGCTTACCATGTATAACTTTACATTGGAACCAAGTACTTCTTTTTCTGAATGGTTTGATATCTCAACATTTAATCCTATTAGTTCACCTGGGGAGTAACCTAGTTTGTCAACCCCAAGGAAGGCTGTGACCGGTCCTGAACGACAGCAGAATATGTTGGGCTGTTTAATAATTTGGTTTTTCACACTTTCCTGCAACACAATTCCAACAGATGTTATTTTACCATAATAATAAGAATGAAAAGCAAGTAGGTTATCATTCCACCCCAACTGAAAAGGAAACTGAAGCAACATGAAATGAAGTGTTTTGCTCAAGAACACAATACGCTGCCCGGTCTGGGAATTGAACCCATGATCTAGTGATCATGAGTGCAACAGCCTAACCACTAGGCCATGCACCTCCATAAATGTATATCAGTTTAATACACATACCAAGAGAGCTAATAATAGTTTCATGCTCTTAGGATACTTTAAGTAGGTATATTTATAAAATCCGTCATGTATCTCCAAGCAATCTTATATATATATTATATATATGTATGTATATGTGTGTATGTATATATATACACACACACACACAGATATATATATACATACATTGGTGTTCCAGCATGACTGCAGCCGCATGGCTGAAACAAGTAATATATATATATATATATATATATATATATACACACACACACACACACACACACACACACACACACATACATATTCAAAAGCCATGCTGCATGGTACCCTGGTAATTATCATAAAGCAAACTGAAAAGGGGAAACCTAGATAAAGGAAATAGGATTCTCTTTAACTTACATTTGCTTTTGGAAGAGTATTGAGGTCAAGTGGTTTTATCACATTGAAATCTTTTTCAAGCCGGAAGTCAGATTTTCCTGGCCGTTTAATTATCGCTTTTGCTGAATGGCTGACATAGCCACGGTTCCCTCGGAAAGAAGATGGTACATTTGGAAGTAAAAACTCAAATGGGAATGTATGTGTTCCAGCATCTAATTGCCATTCTTCATCTGTCTGAGTCAAGCCATCAGGAATAGTGGAACCTGCCAATATAACAATATAATTACATTTCATCATATATATATATATATATATGAATACACATACACACACACACACACACATATATATATATATATATATATATATATATATATATATATATAAAATCAAAACAGGATAAAAATCTTTTACAAGAATTTTATCAGGAAGCTAGTGTGTAAAAATATTCCTAAGGGTACTAAAATGTGTTTATTTGATAAGTCTGGTGTGTGGCATTATTCTGTAGAAATGCCCTTATATATATATAAATGAATATATCGTCGTCGTCGTTGTCGTCTTCGTCGTTTAACGTCCACTTTCCATGCTAGCATGGGTTGGACGATTTGACTGAGGATTGGTGAAATCAGATGGCTACACCAGGCTCCAATCTGATTTGGCAGAGTTTCTACAGCTGGATGCCCTTCCTAACGCCAACCACTCAGAGAGTGTAGTGGGTGCTTTTACGTGTCACCCGCACGAAGGCCAGTCAGGTGGTACTGGCAACGACCACGCTCATCTCGCTCGAGAAACCTCATGTGTCACCCGCACAAGAGCCAGTCCAGGGGCACCGGCAACGATCTCGCTCGAAAATCCTACGACGGCCCCACACAAGAGCCAGTTCAGGGGCACTGGCAACGATCTCGCTCGAAAGATTTCATGTGTCGCCCGCACATGAGCCAGTCCAGGGGCACTGGCAACGATCCCGCTCGAAAGATTTCATGTGTCGCCCGCACATGAACCAGTCCAGGGGCACTGGCAACAATCTCGCTCGAAAATCCTACGACGGCCCCACACAAGAGCCAGTTCAGGGGCACTGGCAACGAACTCACTCGAAAAACCTCATGTGTCACCCGCACAAGAGCCAGACCAGGGGCACCGGCAACGATCCCACTCGCAAGATTTCATGTGTTGCCCGCACATGAGCCAGTCCAGGAGCACTGGCAACGATCTCGATCGAAAGATTTCATGTGTCGCCCTCACATGAGCCAGTCCAGGAGCACTGGCAACGATCTCGCTCGAAAATCCTACGACGGCCCCGCACAAGAGCCAGTTCAGGGGCACTGGCAACGATATCGCTCGAAACATTTTATGTGTCACCCGCACATGAGCCAGTCCAGGGGCACTGGCAATGATCCCGCTCGAAAGATTTCATGTGTCGCTCACACATGAGCCAATCCAGGTGCACTGGCAACGATCCCGCTCGCAAGATTTCATGTGTCGCCCGCACATGAGCCAGTCCAGGGGCACCGGCAACGATCTCGCTCGAAAAACCTCATGTGTCACCCACACAACAGCCAGCCCAGGGACACCGGCAACGATCTCGCTCGAAAGATTTCATGTGTCGCCCGCACATGAGTCAGTCCAGGAGCACTGGCAATGATCTCGCTCGAAAATCCTACGACGGCCCCTCACAAGAGCCAGTTCAGGGGCACTGGCAACAATCTCGCTTGAAACATTTTATGTGTCACCCGCACATGAGCCAGTCCAGGGGCACTGGCAACGATCCCGCTCGAAAGATTTCATGTGTCACCCGCACATAAGCCAGTCCAGGGGCACCGGCAACGATCTTGCTCGAAAGATTTCATGTGTCACCCGCACAAGAGCCAGCCCAGGGGCACCGGCAATGATCTATATATATATATATATATATATATATATATATATATATACAGATACACATGTATATTTGAGTACATACAGATGTTATAAGTACACACACATACACACTGAGATGTGACAGCTGAAGCAAGATGAAAAAGAAATTTTTAAATATATAGATTCTGATAAAGAAAATTTAACAAAACATGATAATTATTTACACATCAAGCATTGCTTACACAGTAAGTTTTAAGAAGAGTCTATAATTAATAATTAGTCTTCTAAATGATACTATTTAAAGCACGACAGAAATGTAATTTCATAATAGTAGTGATCTATCATTATCATAGAAAAGTGAAAATGAGACTTTTATGATGAGGTCAGAATAAGACTAAAACACGTCAAAGTTTGTTTCCCATATTTTCCAGTAAATTGAATATAATATTAGTCAGTGACAGATTCTGTCTATTTTAGTTAGCTTTTAGCCCTTCATCTAACATAAAGACTCCCTCCATGCTGGGTTCTTGCAGCCAGCATTGTGTGGCACAGTGCAGAGTCCTGTTGCCAGACATCAGGTCTTCTAGCAGCCACCATTTTGACCCAGAGCAGCACTACCTCCTCCAGGCACTTGATGTAGACTTCCATGTTGATATTACTGTGGGCTGTCACTAGGGGTAAGAAGTTAAAAAATTTTTTGGCCTATGACACTACACAGACCCTAAGGCATGTGTAAAATTTGAATGAAATTGGTTGTGTAGTTCTCAAGTTTTAGGGATTCGCAGACAGACAGACAGATACACATTCTCATCTTTATATATATAATCACATACATGCATATATATGTATGTATGTTCTCCTCTCTTTTATTTTTAATTTAGAGTAAATTTTGACCAGCCAGCTACTAGTTAGCAAGGTTGTGAAGGAAAATATCTTGTTTTAACCAACATCCTTTAAATATTAAGAAGGTCTTGCAGATTTTTATAATCCCAGATATCATGATCATTTGTAACATATGAATTAAGGACTTGCATTTTCTCCCCAAGATCTCAAATTCAGCCATACTTTGATCCAGATGGATTGGTATGTAGCCTCTTATGCATGTGTATATATGTATGTGTGTGTGCGTGCATTGTATATATATATATATATATATATATATATATATATTATATACATATATATATATACATATATATACATATATATATATATACATATATATACATATATATATATATACATATATATATAATATATACATATATATACATATATATATAATATACATATATATATATATATACAATATATATATACATATATATATATATATACATATATATATATATATATACATATATTATATATACAATATATACTATATATACATATATAATATATATATATATACATATATATATATATACTTATATATATA
>NC_142930.1:152088306-152102937 GCF_046866305.1 Octopus bimaculoides | reverse complement strand
ATATATATATATATATATATATATATATATATATATATATATATATATATTATATATATATATATATATATATATACAAATATTATATATATATATATATATATATACAAATATATATATACAAATATTATATATATATATATATATATATATATATATACAAATATTATATATATATATATATATATATATACAAATATTATATATATATATACATATATATATATACATATATATATATATATATATTTACACACATATGAGCTTGGTTTGATAATTGCTTGTCTGGAACATTTCAAAGAAACCATTATCTTGTAAAAGCTTCATGTACTTACAAGTATATTCATGTAATTTATTTCTAAGAGTCAGTTGGATCAATTAAAAATAATTCACTTGGGAATTGTATTATATCTACAAAGATAATGCCAAACCAAGGTTACTGAGTAAAAAGGAGAGAGAGAGAGAGAGAGGGAAAGAGAGAGAAAGAGAGGGACAGATAGAGAGAGATGTAAAACAAAAGAAACTAGAATGTGTTGAATGTAAAGTTAATTGAAAGTCATTCGACTGTGTGCCAAAATAAAATTAATGGTAAATGGAAACTTGCTATAGGGTAAGATAAATCTTCAGAGGAAGAACATTTTGGTCCATTAGTTCTTGACACTCTAAGGGAGGTAGGTCCACCTAGGTCATCACTCCAAGGTGTCCTCCTGCTGTTTTTGAAATATTAGAAAAGAAATATAAATTACAAAAAAAAAACAAAACAAAAAAATCTGTTGGAAATTTATAAATTCTTTTAAGACGAGGCGCAGGAGTAGCTGTGTGGTAAGTAGCTTGCTTACCAACCACATGGTTCCAGGTTCAGTCCCACTGCGTGGCACCTTGGGGCAAGTGTCTTCTACTATAGCCTTGGGCCGACCAAAGCCTTGTGAGTGGATTTGGTAGACAGAAACTGAAAGAAGCCCGTCATATATATGTGTGTATATATGTGTGTATATGTGTGTGTGTGTGTGTGTGTGTGTGTGTGTGTGTGTTTGTGTTTCTCCCACCCACCATTGCGTGACAACCGATGCTGGTGTGTTTACGTCTCCGTAAAAAGAGACCGATAGAATAAGTACTAGGCTTACAAAGAATAAGTCCCGGGGTCGATTTTCTCAACTAGAGGCAGTGCTCCAGCATGGCCGCAGTCAAATGACTGAAACAAGTAAAAGAGTAAAAGAGTATACATACATACTAAAAATAAAAGGAAACAAACAAAAGAAAATACATTGTTTTAAAAGACAATGAGTAGAAAGGTTTAATTACCCGTTTCATAGAGTTTCATATTGAAGTAGTAATATGTTTCTGTAGCATCTTCAGTCCCAAAATTTGAACCAGAATCGGATGAACTGCTGTCATTTTCTTTGAAATATGCACGTCCCCAGAATTGAATCCAAACACCTAAAAATTTATAGAAATATGCACATATGTTTGTATAAAAACCAATTTGAGAGAGAAAAGAGAAATAGAGACACAGGCATACTTACAGGCTAACCCAAAAGTCTGGATCCATTACTAATACATTATTTACATTATTTATATTTGACGGATATTTGTCCTCAACTTGTTTGTTGTTAACACAATGTTTCGGCTGACATACCCTCCAGCCTTCATCAGGTGTCTTGGGGAAATTTTGAACCTAGGTTCTCATTCCTAAGGTATTTTTCAATGTTATTATTATTATTATTATTATTATTAAGGTCACTGCTTGGAATCGAACTTGGAATCTTGGGGTTAGTAGCCCGCGCTCTTAACCGCTACACCATATGGAAGGTATATCAGCCGAAATGTGTTAACAACAAACAAGATGAGGAGAAATATCCGTCAAATATAAATAATGTACATAATTCCTCATCTCTTAAATATAGAATGTGTTAACAACAAACAAGATGAGGAGAAATATCCGTCAAATATAAATAATGTACATAATTCCTCATCTCTTAAATATAGAACTGTACCATTACTAATACTTCTTATATTCTAGTTGGGTTGTATTTTATATTTTATCTCTTCCAGATCAACCCAAAGCTTGTGAGTGAAACAGAGCAGATGGAAAATGTGTGGAGGCCCAACAGGTAGCAGGCCCATCACCAGACTTTGACGCCTGAGGCTTCCAAATACTCTGGGTGGACACTAATTTGTATTGCGAGAAGATTTTTGTAAGCTGTATTTTCTAAATTTGAGGGTGCATCATTGAATAGTGTGGGGGCAGTGTCATCCAGTGCACCCCCTTAACAATGGGCATGTCAGTTAGACTTCAAGAAATGCATTGCAGGAAGAATTTCATAAACTGCATTTTCTAAATCTGAGGGTGAAACACTGAATAGTGAGGGGGGAAAAGTGCCATCCAATGGCCCTACTTAAGAATGGCCATTATAGATGGTATGTAGCTGTAATTCAAAAGTCTTGCTTTGTCATACACTGTGTAATGCCAATTCTGCCTACGTGTGTCTGTGAAATACTTGGACAATAACACAACAGAGTAAGTGATTCACTGAATCAGCAAACAACTGGCATACTCTGTGACAAAACCAAATGGGATCCATATATATATATATATCATCATCATCGTTTAACGTCCGCTTTCCATGCTAGCATGGGTTGGACGATTTGACTGAGGACTGGTGAAACCGGATGGCTACACCAGACTCCAATCTAATTTGGCAGAGTTTCTACAGCTGGATGCCCTTGCTAACGCCAACCACTCAGAGAGTGTAGTGGGTGCTTTTACGTGTCACCCGCACGAAAACGGCCACGCTCGAAATGGTGTCTTTTATGTGCCACCCGTACAAGAGCCAGTCCAGGGGCACTGGCAACGATCTCGCTCGAAAACCCTACAAGGCCAGTCAGGCGGTACTGGCAACGGTCACGCTCAGGATGGTACACCTTATGTGCCACCCGCACAAGAGCCAGTCCAGGGGCACTGGCATATATATATATATAAACAATATATGAGTATATGCATATATATGTACATGTATGTATATACGTTCATCCACATGTACATATAGGTACATAACTGGGTACATGATGTGGCAAAAGAACAAGGACAAAAATGGTAAACAAGGTGCAACAAACAAGCAGGCCACATAGAAACATCCCCTTCATCAGCTTCCACCATTAAAACTCCGGCGTCTCGAAGAATTAAGGCAGTACGCATCGTTAATATATATATATATATATATATATATATATATATATATATAGGTTCTCCTTCATTGGACACGAAACTCGGCTTGCAAAGACCTGTTGGGGCAAGCGAAAGTGAAATCGTGATGGCACCTGTGCCCAGCGTTGCCTTCCTGGCACGTGTAAAGACATTCGAGCGAGATCGTTGCCAGTGCCACTGGACTGGCTCCTGTGCAGGTGGCACGTAAAATACACCATTTTGAGCGTGGCCATTGCCAGTACCTCCTGACTGGCCTTCGTGCCGGTGGCACATAAAAGCACCCACTACACTCTCGGAGTGGTTGGTGTTAGGAAGGGCATCCAGCTGTAGAAACTCTGCCAAATCAGATTGGAGCCTGGTGTAGCCATCTGGTTCACCAGTCCTCAGTCAAATCGTCCAACCCATGCTAGCATGGAAAGCGGACGTTAAACGATGATGATGATGATGATGATATATATATATGTATGTATGTTATTATCATCATCACCCTCATCATTTAGCATCCACTCTCCATACTGGCATGGGTTAGACAGTTTGACTGGAGCTGATAAGCCAGAGAACTGCACCAGATTCCAGTCTGATTTGGCTTGGTTGCTACAGCTAGATCCTCTTTGGTCAAAGATGACCATGGAATTACACCTAGAAAGTTCCTCTCTAAAGCACAAATCCAGGTAAGGTTGTTTGTGGAAGACCAGCATACTAGTCTTCTCTCTCCATGCCACTGATGTTATCCAAGGGAAAAGTAAAGGCTGATACAGCTTGGCACCAGTGACATCGCAACTCATTTCTACAGCTGAATGAACTGGAGCAGCAACATGAAATAAAGTGTCTTGCTCAAGAACACAACACACAGCCTGGTCTGGGAAATGAACTCATGATTGTAAACCCAACACTAACTACTTAGCCATGCGCCTTCACACACACACGTATATTTATTGCTTTAATGTCCCCTTTTCAATGCTTGCATGGTTTAGATGGCATTCATTGAGGCAAATTTTTTCTAGTCAGATGCTTTTCCTCTTACCAACCCTCATGGAAGATATGAAACAGAAGACATCAATTTGTGAGATGGTAACATTTGTTCACAATAATCAAGTGAAGTCAAAACAAAGGGAGACAAACACACATCTATATATATATATATATATATATATATATATATATAGTACTTGTGAATATAAGATTGACCAGTGACCGGTCACTGGTCAACCTTATATACACAAGTACTATAATCTTTTTAGGATCTCCCCAAAAATTTTTTCAAGAGCCTTCTGATTCTTTTGATGTGCTAGTTTCCTGGTATTAAATTGATATTAATTAATATCGAATTTTTACCATATTATGTTATATATATATATATATATATATATATATATATATATATAGGGAGAATTCACAAAAAAAAAAACAACAGATGAAAACAGGTGGTGTAGAAAACAAACAGATGTACTAGTATAGCGCTCGGGAATTGAGAAAGTCTTTAATGTTTCAAGCCTTCCACAGAAAGAAACAAGGAGAGAAAAAAATGTGTGTAGTGGTTAGCGATCTATCATATATATATATATATATATATATATATATATATATCAGAAATAGAAAGTCCTTGGTACAGTACCATATATTTGAAAAAAATAAATAGAAATGGCTTTTCTGATAATTTTTCCACTTTAATAATTAGAAGTTAATAAGTTATAAGGTGTACCTTATGAACATCTAATTATTAAAGTGGAAAAATTATCAGGAAAGCCATATCTATTTATTTTTTCAAATATATATATATATGAAGAAAGAACACATGTAAACACTACACCTGGAACCTCCCCTACATTGGATCTAGAACTCACAGTGGATTGTGAAATGGCATGCCAGTGGGCATGTGTATATAATTTCAAATACAGGTATATTTGTATAGATGTGTGTAATGAGTTGTTCATGTGCATGTATAAGTGTTAGGACATGTCTGTATATGCATGGATATATGCAGGAGTGTCTGTAAATGGTACATACATAGATATACTAATCTCAACCCTAACTTGGTATCCTTATTATTAAAATGAATCCTACAAATAATATATATATACGTGTGTGTGTGTGTGTGTGTGTGTGTAGGTAGGTATATACAGACATATATACACACAGAAGCATTGTATAAATGCACACACATACACACACATCAATATGCAATGGACTTCCTTTAGTATTCTTTTACCCAATCTACTCACAAGGCTTTCTATAGGAGGAGATACTTGCCCAAGATATCATAAGTGAAACCACATGGTGTGGAAAGTAAGCTTCTTAATCATGCAGTCATACTATATATATCCTGACGGGGATCAAATCAATACTAGATGGGTCGAAACAATTGTAGTGATTATTAATCATTCTTGTATCTTTCATCTTCCGTCTCTCTCTTTAATCAAATACCCAACGAACACTGAAAGTGAATGTGCTGCTCTACCACCATGTATATACCATATATAGACACTCCAGCATATATCTATGCACAGACAGACATGTCCTAACACATATACATGCATATAAACAAATCGTTTGGTGATTCTCAAAGCAAATAAAGCTAGAAATAATAGTATGTAAATATTAAGTTAACCTCTTTCTGTCCAAAGAGTTTTCAACCCAAATATTAACATGCTATTTTTTATAGCTTCATTCGCTTCAGGATTCCCCATGCTTAACAAAGAATTACTTCATGTTTGCAAAATGTCTAGATTCTTATAATGTGTGTGTGTATGTCTTTAATACGCATATGTGTATGTATTTATACATGCACATACATGTGTGTGTATATACACAGATACACATATAAAATACATAGTGTATATATATATATATATACATATATATATATATATATATGCATTGTGTATATATATATATATATATATATATATATATATATATATACATACATGCATTATGTGTGTATATATATGTGCATATGTATGTGTGTGTACATACACATCGTGTTAAGTTTAAAATAGGGAAAAAACTTCAAGATCCAAATGTCAAACAATGTTTTTAAGTAAATCTATTTCTACTGTCTTTATTTTTACTGGCTATTTTTCTTAGTAATTAACAGTATTTAATTTTTTCCTGGCAGTACTTTTTAATAGATTTAACTCAACCATTGAGAGTATTATTTCATATATTTTTACAAGCTCGCTTGCTATGCTGCACTGGGGAAACATTTATAGAATTGATTTGCTTCTGGCTGACGTAAAAATTACAAATAAAGAGACACCCGGAAAAATTTGCAGTGCATAGATCTATGCATGTTTTGTCAAATGTGACTCAGACTATCGACGGAGTGAAATGTTACCTTTCCTTTCAGTAAGTAAATTAACATCCCAGTGCTGCAGCATGTATTGTGTAGTTACTATGTTTTATACATTTGAAGCAATCTAATGCATAAAAATAAATAATAACTAATATATGAAGGATGATATAATAGAAGTAATGTAACCCAGAATAGCTAATAAAAGAAATAATATATTGTATATTTGCATAATCACTTGCTGAGCAGAGTGGTGTAGTGGAAACATGCTGGGCTCATAACCCAGAGGTCTGTAGATCGAAACTGGACTCTGTGAAGAAATAGATGCTATTTTTGATGTTTATACATAGCAACTGGGTTGTCTATAAATATATCAACCATATACATGTATATATATACCAACATGATTAGGTATAAATTATATCGTGCAATTGAAGTTTATGCAGGGTCAAGGGGTCACCAATTGACTGGGATACACCAAAACCTTAGTAGCATAGTGGACAGAGATGACAACAACAGGACTTTTTGCTTAGTATATAAGATTGGTTATTTCTTATAATTCTTGGCAAATATTTTAACATTTCGTTAGGATTTGGAATATTTTTTTTTCTACTCTAGGCACAAGACCTGAAATTTTGGGGGATGGAGGGGGGGGGGAGGGCAGTTGATTAGATTGACCCCAATATGCAACTGATACTTAATTTATTGAACCTGAAAGAAGAGAAGGCAAAGTTAACTTCAGTGGAGTTTAAACTCAGAATGTAAAGAGGATTTGGTATATTATATTCACTATGTTCATAGCTGGTTACACAGTTATATATTTCTACCTGATATTACCTTTGAAACAATAGTAAGCTGATTGTATATAGCATCTTTAGAATGCAATATTTTCATGAAATACCAAGACATTGCCTATGTGTTTCAATTAAATTTGTGGGGGGGGGGGGGAAGACATTATTAATTTGTTGTTCTGGGGCAGTGGATTGAAAGAATCATAAGTGCTCTGCAGTATTTGTAATGGCTTGTTATATATTTGGGTTCAAACCCCACTTAAGTCAACTTTACTTTCCATTCTTAAGACAACTTTGGTTGCTATTTCTAACTGGTTGAGTAATCATGTAGAGCTTTTCTCATTGGCTTATAAAAGAAGTAACTGACAGCAAATGCCGAGACATGGCAAGATAGTTGGTAGCTGGAATAGAGAGATAACTGAAAATAGTAGCAATGAGAAAGAATAATTAAAATATAAAGATATGTGTTATATAGAAATAGTAGCAGAAAAATAGATAATGAGTGACAGTAATAACATATTATTGATTTCTTTAGATTTAGGCCTGAAACCATTTAAGTGAAGGGCTATACCAGATTGAATTACAATTAGATTAGTATTAATACTTTTAGCAACCCTGGAGAAATGAAGAGGAAATAAAAAATCAATCCCAAAGGGATTCATTTATTTCATCATTGTCATCATCACTACCATTGCCATTGCTGCTGTTTTAACATCCAATTTTTCATGCTTACATGGGTTAGATGAATTTCTTTAAGGCAGACTGATTTTCTACAGCCAGATGCTCTTACTCTCACCAAACCTCACCAGGTAATATTTCCTTGGCACAGCTGTTTTGGTATTACCTATTTGGCATTCCTGGTTCAATGCTGACTTATTTGGCAACAGATGCTTTAATGTTTTTCTCATCTTCTGCTCCTCTCTCTCTCTCTCTCTCATACACACACACACACACACACACACACAGTACAAGAATATGCATACTTATGCACACACACATGCCTTCTTACTAAACATATTTGCTCATTGCACATGTATTCATATGCACACATACACACAAACAACCAATAACACCCACATTCATGCACTCATACACCTGGTACACACACACACACACACATACCAGTCTTGTTTCTGTCAGCTTCCCCAGCTTCCCAGACAGCAAGACACCACCAGGTTCCTGTCCAGCCATATGGTCCAAGAAATTCTCCTTTCTAACACATCTGGTGTCATTGAAATGCTGACTTTACCTCTAACAACACTATGTGGCCTGCCAATACCAATAGCTGTCCATTTTCTAGTAGCCATCTTGGACTTCCTGTGGTCCTCCATTTGATAATCTAAACTTAAATGACCTGGGTGTCTGTTAAACACTTGTGAAACTTTAAATCGAAAGGAGTTAAATCAAACTGTTTTAAATAATAATAATAAATACATAATATATATATGTAATACACACACACACACACTTCAATTTAGTATTTGGTTTGCAAGATTCTTAATATGAATTCATGTGTTGAAACAAAATCTGTATTGTGTCTTGGGAGGATCATCATGCCAGTAATAACACAGGCACTGGTTCAGTCTCACTTCTGGTATTGAACTAGTGTGTGTGTTATTCTTATTGCTGTAATGACCCTTCCAAGACACAAAAAAAAAAAATATATATGCATATGTGTATAACCCCCCCCCCCCCCAACACACACCAGTACATGAAACACATATCACTCCACAAAATGTATGCGCTAGGTTACTTATACACATACACAGGTCTACATACTTTTAAGCTCACCCCCACATACGTACTCATGCACCCACCTCCATTCACACATACACAAATTCATTCTCACGTACACACATGTGCTTGCACACCCTAGTTTGGCTAACTCACTGTTATCTTTCTTTCACTGAACCTCCTTCTTCCAGCTATTCCATCATATTGAACCCTTAATCCCTATACATTTTTTTCTCTCTTCGTTTGTTTTTTGTTCTTTCCCCGTTTTTTTCTTGTTTTTTTTTCTACCTCTCAATCCTTTCTATCGAAGAGCATAGGCTTGAAACATCAAAGACTTTTCTATTCTTCCCAAGCATTAAACTAATACACCTGCTTGTTGTTCCTTCAACTGTCTTCAGCTTTTGTAGTTCAATAGTAGTTCATGTATAAATTGGTAGGAAAAATAAGGATGCATGAGAGTTGAGAGTTTTGTTAGGTAAAAAAACATTTTCATTCTCCTTCTTCTTGATAATTTGCTTCTTCGCAATGAAAACCGGTTAGAAAAAATCTTTATTAAATTATGCTTCCAGTTCAGCATTCTGGCTTTTTTTCATTTTCCTATATATATATATATATATATATATATATATATATATATATATATACATATATGAGTTTCACTGAAATTTTCATCAATCAAATGCCATCGACAAGTTATTGAGTCACCAGGGGACTTATAATGGCAAACACTTTCCCATGGTACCATACAATAAGATCAAATTTAGAAAACTCAGAACCGGATGGGTACAAAATGAACTTTTTCACAACATAGTCATCCCTGCACTGAGAAAATAGGAAAACATGCACAATAGGTGCAGGAGTGGCTGTGTGGTAAGAAGCTTGCTTACCAACCATATGGTTCCGGGTTCATTCCCAACCTCATAGCAACTTGGATAAGTGTCTTCTACTATAGCCTCGGGCCGACCAAAGCCTTGTGAGTGGATTTGGTAGACGGAAACTGAAAGAAGCCCGTCGTATATATGTATATATATATATGTGTGTGTGTGTGTTTGTCCCCCTAGCATCGCTTGACAACCGATGCTGGTGTGTTTATGTCCCCATCACTTAGCGGTTTGGCAAAAGAGACTGATAGAATAAGTACTAGGCTCCCAAAGAATAAGTCCCGGGGTCGATTTGCTTGACTAAAGGCGGTGCTCCAGCATGGCTGCAGTCAAATGACTGAAACAAGTAAAAGAGCAAAAAGAGAGTAAAGAGAATATTTAAAATATACATTAAATTGATACTACACCATACTGCAAATGAGGCTATACATACACTTGTTATTTAAAAGTGTTCTACAGAAGAATGGTAAAATTATTAAATAAAAAAAAAGAATTTTCACTATAATTAGTGACTCTATAAGCAAAAATAAACCATCATTTTCACAAAATTTCAGTGTTATCTTTCTGCTTTTTCCTCTCTTGGCTTTATAATTTGCAGAGTGACCTAGCTTCTTAAATAGTGCCAAACAGAAGCAAGCAGGCTAACCAGAAATCTGGGACAGGGAAATGTAATTAAAGTGGTGATGGTGTGGAGCATATTGTGGTGTATTTATTAGATAGAAGGACAATAAATGAAACCTTGCTGCAAATAAAAGGGATGGAGGAAAGATAGAGAGAAGATTTTATCAGTAATCCCTTCCTTATCATTTCATGTGTACTGAAAAATAAAGAAAAAAGAAAAAAAAAACAAAAGAGAAAAAAACTTCAAGTTTCTAAAGCAACTGGTGTAAATAAAGCTTAGCTGGTGGGTATATATATATATATATGTGTGAGTGTGTGTATACAATGTATGTATATTTATATGTAAACATCTTATTTTTGTGTGAATTTATGGATGTCGAATTGAAAAGCTTATTTTATATGATTATAGAGAATAAATATCATTAGGATAGATTAGTGTATAGCTATGTGCCAGCCCCCCACCCTGTCTCCTTTAGTGTTCAACTACAAAATGGGGCTAATACAACATATGGGATTTATCTGATGGCACTGAATTGACCGGCATAACCCCCGCCCCCCTCCACCACATTAAATCCTTTTGTTTGATCACATTTTGAGATCCTAAAGTTAATTCCCAAATTATTAATAATATGGATACTTTCCATGACTGGGAAGGAAATATGTGTTGGGTGTTGAGAAGAATTTGCCAAGTATGCCATTACTAAACAACAGTAATGTGTTTGTCAGACCAGATGCAGAGGTCCTGTGATCAAAGACATTCTAGCTGTGACCTTCCAGATTAGAAAATTTTTTTCTCCAGGCAGTGAACTATATGATCTAACATATCCTTCATTTCTAAAACAGAGGGTGTAATTTGAGGGAGGCTGGTTGCTATTTTTAGCAGGTCAAGCAATCATATCAACTCATAAAATTTATGGTATGAGAATCAAGACATATTCAGCAATAGAATATTTATCACTAAACAGAGATAAAGGTCAGGGAGTATTGATGTTGATTAAATATATGAGAACCAATTAAGAATTAAGGAGTGATCAGTAAACAGTTCTTAGAAAGTTCTGTCTATGAAATGTGGCTAAATAAAGTATGTAGCAGACATACACTGGCACTCTGTCAGTTATGATGATAGATGTTCTAGTTGATCTCATCAACGGAACAGCCTGCTCATTAAATTAACGAGCAATTGACCGAACACTCTACAGACACAATTACCCATAACAAAGTTCCAGGGGATATTCAGAGTGATATAGAATGTGACAAGGCTGACTCTTTGAAATACAAGTACTACTCATTTTTGCTAGCCGAGTAGACTGGAGTGATGTGAAATAAAGTGTCTTGCTCAAGGACACAACATGCCACCTGGAATCAAACTCATGACGTTATGATCATGAGCCAAATTACCCCAAATGGGGTAAAAATGAAATTCTTGGAGGTAATGAGGACTCAGACATAAGTAAAATTATATAAAAAATGTGTTCCTTGTTATACATACATATGTGACAGGCTTCTATACAGTTTTCATCTACTAAATTCACTCACAAGGCATTGATTGGTCTGGACCTATTGTAGAAGACATTTGCCTAAGACATCACATAGCTACAAACACACCACACAACAAACCAACATTGATTGTCAGGCAGTGTTGGAGACAAGTACAATGACACACACACACACACACACACACTCTTATACATACATGTGACAGGCTTCCATACAGTTTCCATCTACCAAATTCACTCACAAGGCATTGATTGGTCTGGAGCTATTGTAGAAGACACTTGCCTAAGATACCACACAGTGGGACTGAACCTGGAAGCACACAGCCAAGCCTATGTCTATGGAGGGCAAAAATTAAACAAATCATAACAAGAAAAAGACTGTCTAAAAGTGATCAACTGTTCAATGGCCCACAAATACATTAAATTTGAAACATATTTTAGAAAGCAAGTCGTAGCTGTGTGCTAAGAAGTTTACTTCTCATATAGTTCTGAGTTCAGTCCCACTGCATGACACATTAGGCAAATATCTTCTACTATAACAATGGGCTACAGCAGCAGGTATGTTATCTTAAGGCAGGGGTATGCTAGGAAGTTGATCAGAGGCCCCAAGTGTATACAGTAGCTTGCAACCAATAAATAAAGGTTCCAGTACACTGGATATATATCTTAAAGCTATTTATGTTTATTATTCAGCTCCAGGTCACACCTGAGTGAGCAAACTTAACAAATGTATTCCAGCTGTTGCCATTATATAGTATGTTTTAAGGTCTAAGTCTATTTTCTCCTACAAGGCCTAGCCCTTGTGTTGGTGTGGTGGCTTTTCTTCTTCAATGACCCTGAGATTTATACTAGCAAAGAGTGGGTCCTGGTAGGGCCTCCAAGAGTGGGCAGGTCCAAAGATAGCAGTCAGATTAATATGGACCACAAAAAATGGGTGTGCATATGACCAACAACCCTACCTAGAAAAAAAACAAAGCAAAGTTACAAAAGCATCAATGACAGTTCAAAACTTGAAAGAAGAAGGCCTTCCCTCAGGGAAACATATGAGGCAGAACTGAAAAACCAGGGATCCAACAGGGGACAAGCAGAAAAGACAATCCAGAAATGAGAACAGAGAAGAAAAGTCATTGATGACCGATGCTCCATAGAGAGCAAGGAGCTTAAGAAAGTGTGTAAGATCTATTTTGGCCATGTTATCAAGGTCCAAAAGCTCTGTGCTCAATTCTCAGGGGCAGGGTGAATGGAAAATTGGTTTATGAGCAAACAAAAGCAGAGGTACAGTGATGACATCAAGGATGAGAGAGGTGGGCAAGGATTGGTAGTTGCACCTGAGTCTTGCAACCTTCTGCCATGAAAATACATGGTTACATTAC
Organism: Octopus bimaculoides; assembly: GCF_046866305.1. Taxonomy (NCBI): domain Eukaryota; kingdom Metazoa; phylum Mollusca; class Cephalopoda; order Octopoda; family Octopodidae; genus Octopus; species Octopus bimaculoides. Next base: position 152,089,544 of record NC_142930.1, on the reverse strand, counting down.
CTTATATACCTTTCCACGTACGAGATGCTTTAAGTATATTCATTCTGGTGCTGCTCATTTGGTATTGCTGATTCAACACTGACTTATTTTGACATCAGATGTTTTAATGCTTCTCCTCACCCTCTCTTCTTCTCTCTCTGTGTCTATTTGTGTCAAAATATTTCTCTTTATATGTACGGGAGGAGAGGGGAAAATATTTATTTCAATCATGCTCGATTAATAAACTGTAATGTCTCTCCCCTCACTCTCTCTATGCATATATTTCTGTATGTGCACACACACAAGTGCATGTGTAGCTGCTTTTAGCACAAAGAAGAACTGATCTTTAACTGTGGAAGGAACCTGTGGAAGAGGTAGACCCAGGAAGACATAGGACGAGGTGGTGAAATATGATCTTTGGATATTGAGTCTCACAGAGACGATGACAAGTGACTGAGACTTTTGGCGATTTGCTGTGCTTTAGAAGAAATGTCAAAACAGGTTGAAATCCAAATCTTCAGCATCCAAATAGCCACACAAAATTGTCTCATTCTGATCCTTTCTTTATTAAAGACAAAAAATGTGAAGACAAAATAGTGTTGATGCAGATTCCACTGTTATTTCTAGCAGGTCAAATGACTCCCATAGAAGATAACTTCATTATGTTCTGCTCTATCTCATCTATTTCCAATCTATTTCTGGAGGCAATAGCTTTGTACATAATTAGTTTTGCTGGATCTAATATTAAGTTTTAATATAACAGTTGTTTAATGGTGACAATTAGATTTAATAAACAAGACAGTTGTTTACAATCTTAGTCAAGTGAAAAACATGAAGTCTATCATCATTTCATCAAAGTGCATTTAAAACAAAAGTTTATTTATTTATTTATTTATTTATTTTTTTATGTATTGCTTAAACAAAACACTTGTTACCATAGCAACTGCTCAGAAAAAAGGACAAATGCTCAGTGAAGTGTGTAACTGGTCAGAAGTATTTCATACTTCAATGCCTTGCTCCAATATGTCAGTTAAGGTGTGTGTGCGTGTGTGTGTGTGTGTGAGAAAGGGAAGAGAGAGAGAGAGAGAGAGAGAGAGAGAGAGAGAGAGAGAGAGAGAGAGAGAGAGAGAGAGAGAGAGAGAGAGAGAGAGAGAGAGAAGAGTGTAGAAAATATATAGGAAGAAACTAAATCTACTGAAAAGAACAATATGAATGAAAAGCATTAAAACTCACTGACTGTATATATATATATATATATA